>NW_010145123.1:0-648 GCF_000699245.1 Pterocles gutturalis
GGGAAGCGTTAGCCCGGGATATATTGGTATTATTATCATCATCATCATTATTTTAATTATTATTCCGGTGGAATTTCCAGGCACGGGGAGCTCCAGAGAGCCGCCGCTACCCGAAGCCGCGTTGGGTTTCCTATTTACGGATTTATTTGATTCTGGTGGAGTGCTTCCAGCTTTCAGCAGGCAGCCGTGGCCCAGGGGCAGAGGGGGCATTTTTCTGACATGCCGTCATGCTTCACCCGACTTCCCACCCTTCCCTTCCCCACACTAAGTGGGGTGCCAGGGTGGGAGAGACCCCGCTGCCTGCAGCCCCATCTTTGGGGCAGCGCAGGGGGTCCCAAACCTTGGGCAGGGTGGCTGCTGGCTCTGGCACCGTGGGGACTTGGTGTCGTGCGGTGTCACCTCACTGGGCAGCCGGCACGGACACCCCCAGCAGCTCCCGTGGGTGGGATTTGGGGGGCATCATCCCTGTGCCATCCTGAGTCGGGGGAATAACCCCGTCCGAGCGTCCTGGGCAGGGACTGGAGGGGAAATGCAGCAGGAGGAGGAACGGGGAGCGAGGAGGATGCTTTATACCCCTATAGGTCTGCTCCAAACCAGCCCAGCCTGGGAACCCCACGTTGGGGGATCTGAGCAGCCGAGACCCCCGCC
>NW_010145123.1:659-1321 GCF_000699245.1 Pterocles gutturalis
GTGGGGCAAACCCTGGACCCGGCGTGGTCCCAGTGAAGCCCAAATCCCCATGGTCCAACTCTGGACCCTCTGCAGTCAGGGGTGCAGCACCAGGCGCAGTCACTGTCCCCAGCTGTGTGGCACTGGTGGGACCGTGCAGGGTCCACCGGACACCGTTTTGGGGTGAAGACCCACCTGCCTCTCCCCCACTACTGGCTGGGAAAGGAGGGCTGGCGAGTGGGGGTCACCCCATTGCCACCTCTGACCCCAGCTGTGTTGGCCCTGGAGATGAGAGGGGACCCCAGGCTGCCCCAAAGGGCTCTGCCAGCCCAGCTGTGCTCCCCTGAGCCCTGCAGAGGCTTTGCCCCCACCCCAGTAACCCCCCAGTTAATGGTGAGGCTGGGGGGGGGGGCCGGGCACATGGGAGCCCTTCCTCAGAGCATCCCTGCCCTGGTCCTGCTGTGACCATCAGTCTCTGGGGAGGTGACTCCCCGTCCCCACATTTCTTGGGTGAAAAAATTTGTTTCGCAAATGGGTCCATCGCTGGCGCAGTCGGCCGGGACGTTGGAGTGCCCGGCTAAAATAACAGCGTCAGGATCTGCCCCCTTCCTCCCCATGGCCTTGGCGAGGCGGACTAGGAAGAATGCGAGTTGGCTATCCATCAGGGAGACAGAGCAACAGCC
>NW_010145123.1:1451-1653 GCF_000699245.1 Pterocles gutturalis
TTTTTTTTTTTTTTTTTTTTTTTTTTTTTTTTTTTTTTTTTTTTTTAGTTCACTCTTTTCCCATCTCACTGTTGAAGGAGGGGGGGGCCGAATAAAAGGGAAATAGCAGAGCCACGGAGTATTGGTTCATCTGGGACTGGGATTCCTGGCAGTGAAAGAAAGAGAGGGAGAGAAAGAAACAGCAAAAGAAAGAGGCAGAAAC
>NW_010145124.1:0-15244 GCF_000699245.1 Pterocles gutturalis
AGAGGTGTGGATTTGAAGGATGGACTGTCTTTCTACACATGTATACTTCTATATAGCAATAGTGAAATAAATTTAAAAACAAAACCAAAACTAAGCAAAAGTATTGACAACTCTTTGTTGAACTCCATGGAATTCCAAAGCTCACAAGTCCTTTCCACTTCAAATTTAGTCTTTCCAGTTTGATAACACTGCCTTATAAATCGCCTCATAACATTACTGCTTCAACATCTTTCAGTTCTGGAACAGAACTGAAGATTTGCACCACTCTGTGAATATGTGGTGACAGTAAAGGCAACAGTGCTCAAGTAAATTCTTCCAACTGAACTATCCTTTACATTGTAATCATGACCAAGCACACAGTCCTGATTAGTACAAAGGTACATCATTGCTGTAAAACAGCTCCACTAACCAGGGTAAGTAATCCAGCATTTTAAAGACTTGAAGAATCAACCGATTAAACACTGGACAAGGTCAAATATTATTGATCGTAGATTCAAGTGAAATTCCTTTTGTTGCTTTTCCTTCTTTTGATTTTTCTTCTAATCCAAGTACTATTTTCTTAAAAATAAACTTTTTTTTTCAGTGGCTGCACTTACATAGCAATAGGATACGAGTGGTCTCATAGAACAACATAATGATGCTTTGACTTGAAGATCAATACTGCTACAAAACCTTGGAGACAGAAAAATAAAGAAGAAAACATATTTTTCAAAATCCACTAATGGTCTAACTTCCACAGCTTTTAAACATCAGGGTTTGATAATCTCATGAACTTTTCTAAAAAATAACAGATAACTATATTTTGGTAATTGGGGAATACTAACAAAAGCTAATTTCAGGCTTCCTCCACAAGCAGTGCAGAGGGAGTCTAAAACATTATAAGTAGCAAGAGTAAGGTGCTCTTAATGAATACCTTTCTGTGTCTTGAACTCACTAATGCTCTGCTACAGTCTAGTCCTATTCTTCTAATACACACGGAAGTCCAAGATATCAACCACAGCTTAAGAATGCTATGCATTACTCTTTTGTACTTTTTTCTTTTGCTGATATAAAATCTTCAGTGAGAAGTACCTTTAATAGTTTGGAAAGCAGAAATATTAAGTATTACAAAAATTACTTGGATGCAAAATTGTTTGCAAAAAAAAGCCGCATTTGCCATTTGTCATTTTTCCAATGCTTTTGTCTTGACAAAATTCATATAAAAGGAAATTTTTTATGAAGAATTTTTCTTATACACTCTTCTGGGACATCTTGTCCGCAAAGCAGTTAAGATCTTTTGTCTTCTCCTTCAGAAACCTTGTAATATAACCAACATGTGACACCAATTTTAGACCCGCTAAAAAAAGGCAGTGAAAATGTTCCTTCCCAGTTGGTAAAGAGATCACCTCCCAGCTTTTTTCTTGTAAGTCTCTTTCTCTCTGAGCACAAAGTCCCTTTGATGGAGTTTCACAGTGGCCAGACATGCCCTACATCAAGTTCCTGAATAGGAGTCTTCAGCACAGAGAAGGAAATGGGAAACCTTGATTTCTTCACCTCTGTGTAGTTCTGTATGGGAGACATACCTTTGAAGCTCCAAACTGGTAGGGACTAAGTGTATACTACAGCAAACTTCTGGGTTTTCTGATTCAAAACAAACAAGAGAGCTCTGTCAATCTGACAGTCATCTAGTGTCTTTTTTTTACTTCAAGCAGCTGACTGTAATGTAATAGTTATTTAAAGTTCACTATAAGCTGCTGTGAACACTGATGATTAGGGAGGCTAACAGTATTATTTATTTTATGCTTTTACAATACAGTGATTTATTACATTTAGTATAGATCCATCCTTCTGGTTTGCACATTTTCCTTTTTCAAACACATTTAACATGCTGTCTTAGCTTTTCTCTAGCTTTCTGATATCAATTTCGTTTACCCTAAAATCATTAATAAACTCTTGCTTTCTGGTGCATTTTTAGGCTGCTGTTAAATTAGTCTCAGTCTCATACGCATTCTCATCTATCTACAGGTAGAATGATATGCTGGTGTATTTTTATCTGTCTGTCTCCAGAAAGCTGTGAACAGAGACATGGAAATATCACATATTTGGAGAAATGCCACCTGGCATAAATCAGTCACTAGGTGGCTGAATATTATGAAGAGAAACAACTGGATAAATAGAAAATCCAGTTATTAGAATCCAGCAGTGCATCTGACTTTCACATTTAAGAGTGAAACAAAATATTTCTCTTAGTTAATGGCTTTGATGGTGTTTAACATTTTCTCCCTATTTTTACCTGGCTTTCAGATGTAATCTGTTAACATTTGCCTGATGATGCTTTTAATTCTTTGGTTTGTTGCTTGCTTGGTTGTTTTTTTTCCCCAACCCATAGCAAAAGAAGAATAAGAAAAGTTATGTCCTGTTTTTATTAAACAAGGCGCAGGTACTTTTTATGGGACTACGTAAACCACCACAGACAATGCCTTTATACAATACTTTTAAAATTTACTTTAAGCTCAATATAAAATGGAAACTATCATAGATTCTCAAATATGCTGGTACCCTTTAATGTCATCTGTTCTTATGGCATATACATCCTACATGCTTACGTATTTGTACCAGACTTTTCTATAGGTCAAACAGAAACAGAAGAGAGAAACCAATAACCTCAGCTAGCAGGAACAAAGTATAAATTTTATAACAGATATGCTACGTCGAATTAAAAATTTTCCATTAAAATGTGGGTTTTTTTACCAATAGAAAACAAAATTTCAGGATGAAACTCTGCCCTTTCTAAAAGGGAAGAAAAGTTACTACAGACGAAAATTCAGTTAGGAAGGTCAAACTACAGAAAGGAGCATAAGGAATCTGCATTGAAGATCTTTTGAGTTACCGGCACATATTTCTAAATTAAAATACTTGACCCGTGGTTAGAAAATATTTGGTTTGGAATTTTTGCCCAAAAAGGACTAGTTTTATTCTTCCAAACATCTCCTTTCAGATAATTCTGAGGCGTAATTCAAACTGAGCGTAAAACTCAAGTGACTTTTATTATTTACCAATTTTCTTCTCCTTGTCTTAACAAGAAAGAATACAAAGGAGGAAAATTAAAGCAGGACCAACAAACTTTGCGTGCCACCAGAATGATATTCTCATGATAGAGGTTTTACAGCAGTTTTACAGCAAGAGACACAGAGCAGCATCACACATTAAAAATTCTGCTTAAGTCCGACTCTTTGCATCACCCTCTCACCGTGCTTGTTTCAAGCCCAAGACAAGGGCAGTGTGATAGAGCATTCTGGCAACCTTAAAGATGACAATGAATGATAATTTGCAAGAAAGAGGATATCTAGCAGAAAGTCAAATGAGTAGGTACTCCAGCTAAATCTGATAGGATGAGACACATGTGATAAAGTCCACAGGCATAGAATTAGACTGCATTTATGGTACATCACCTCACCTGTGCTTGGGCCACAAATTCTGCTGTGCTGGGACAACTTCGAACATTCCAAATCTCTGAGCACATGTCAAACATCCGGTTTGTTTTTTTTTTTTTGTTTTTATTTTTCCTTTAAAGGAATGACAACTGCAAAAATAATGATCTTTTTCTTCACCACATTACATTCACTCCTGTATGGACACCGGAGATTATCCTGTAGCACTTGCAGTTGGAAGTTGGCTCTGAAAAGACTTGCACATGGAGTTAAACACGTTTTTACCTCAGTGAAACTACTTACTATGTACAAAACAAAATTTAGCACATGTGCAAAACCTTGACAATTATTTATAATGGTAACTAATTTATAAGTGAATGTACTCTAGTTTATGGGACTATTTCCATTTGGGTCTTGTGAATCTATGATATTAGTTTCCCAAATCTAATGGACTTTTACTTTTTAAGAGGACGTCTCCCTACACTCATCAAAACATTCCCTGATCGCCATGCAAATTCCAGTGAATTCTCCTGTAAAAAAACAAAAACAAAATCAAAAACAAACAACAAAAAAACAAACAAACACACAAACAAGCAAACCACCAAAAAAACGAAAAAAAACCAACCAACCAAACAAAAAAAAAGGAATACTGGCAATTTTCCTCTGCAAATTCCCCCAAAACAAAATCCCCTTATCATGTGTTCTAAGTACATTGCCTCATGCCTCACCTGTAAATGATTAGAGGCTTTAAGAAACTGACTCATGGAAAGAAACTGATGGACAAAAGAAAGAGAGAACTATGATCTTGATAGTTATTATTGCTTGAAGTACCATAGTCATTTTATGAAACTGTTTAAAAAAAAATACCTTCTAACCTGTAAAGATTGAATTTCCACAACAGATAAAGCATCTTAAGGAAAAAAAAAAAAAAGTTCTAATAATTTTAATTTCAATATACTTTTTACATAATTATCATTAGTATTATAGCACCTACTGTGTATTGTTATAGTTTATGGGGATTAGGAAGACCATAATTTACAAGATGTAATTATTCCTGCTAGAGACATTGTTTAATATCACTTAATTCTTCAGAAAGACTGTCCATATCTTTCTGACAATGACAACAACTTAGTTTTTCCATCAGATACTTAATTCTGTCCCAAAGCATTTCTAACCATTTTTTTCCTCCTTTAATTATTTTCTTTGGAGGAATGCATGCAAAGTAAATTTTCTTCCTTTGCTACACTGTGTAGTCCGATGCCAGTTCTAAAGTCCTCAGTGATCCAAAATTGGCTTTATGAAGGAAATCAGATATATGAGTGGTAAAATTAATTCCAAGAGAACCCTGGATGGAATTATAGAACAGTAAGCACAGGAAAGTAAATAGAAGAAGGACAGACTGCACACTAGCAATCCTTTAACAAAACTGTAATTTGCAACAATTTATAGCAGCAGAGAATTTGGTTCACTGACTCAATCCAAGAGGAAAAAAAAAACCAAAACACACATCTCTGCAGAAATGTTTCTCCTTGGCTTAGATCATCAGGCACATTGTTTTATCCACTGCTGTAAACAAAGAAAAACTGCCTGTGCTCTTTGTACAATCCTGAAACTCCATTTGATTTCAGCAATTTCATGGTTCATGTATTAGCTGAAAGAAAAATTCTCCCAAGAAGACTACACGCATGAAGCACTGCCAATCTCAAACACTTAAAATCCTGAGTTCAGGATCAAAATTCATGCTAGCTTACAAAAAACAACAACAACAACAAAAAATAGTTAGATATGCCTTTGCTTCCTTTCAGTTCTTAAGATAACTTTTCTTCCTGAGATCACAAGTACTAGGCATTTTTTTTGCAATAAAAGATTATATGCTTGTGCATATTCCCATCATTCTGTACTTTTAAGAAAAAAAAGCCTCTGATCATATGAACATATAACCCTAAAGAAGTAGCACTGCTCCTCTGTAGCAAATACCCAGAAATAATGTGCTTACAGGAAAATTTCCAACAAACTAAAGATTTTAAAAAAATATAAATCTCTGCAACATTCTACTGATTTACATACTGTTGCCTGAATTCAGATCGTCTAACTTTTCTTAGCAAAGTACACCCACAGAACAGAACAAAGAGAATTCTAGATTATCTTGCCCATACTACTGCTGATTTATGTCCTCTGTGCTACTGGACATTATGCAACTTGTTAATGTTTTGCATGACAAAAATTTACCATTCTCATTTGCTGGTCCCCCTACTACCACTAAGAAAATATAACAGATTGTCTAGTAAATGGCTTTACCATGTAATTATCCAAGCCACCGTGGTTTGGAGTTTTTGTTTATCTTTTTTTTTTAAAAAATAAAAAATTATTTGGCTGTTATATGACGTATAACTGTTTTGTAGTTCCAAGAGCAGAAGAACATCTCAGCTGAGATGATCCTGTACCATTATGGGATGGAAAAAAAAGATTGACTGCTCTTCATAATTTATAGAAAGAAAAAAAATAAAATAAAAAGAAATACAAAGCTATGTGCTTAAAACCTATCTAAAGTTTTGACAAGTGTTATTTAAGGTATAATGAAGCAAGATAAGGATGATCTTAAACTATTATTGTAGGATTAAATTACCTACAGTTACATTCACATTTGTGTACTTTTAGCGAATTCATGACCTTTGCTTTAAATGCAATTTTAATAACTTGAGTATGGGATTGTAGGGTCAGATCCACAGAGGGCCAGGATGTGACCATTTTAATATTTCCTTATTTAATACTTCTCTAGTACAACACACTTGGCAATGCTTATCGTGGTGTTTTTTTGTTTTTTTGTTTTTTTTGCTTTTTTGCCAGTTAAACTTTGGTAAAATATCTAAATTAAAATGCCTGTGAGAGTTTAATAAATGTCATAACAAAAGGTGGTGCTGGACAGAAATTCATTCAAAAATTGTTAATCAGCTCACTCAGTGTTGTCATGATTAAAAGTCTAATTAAACCAAAAATTCAATTGTATATACATCATAATTAAATAGCTTGCAAAAATTATAGGTTTAATTTGAGCATTAAGAAATTACAATGTAAGACCTCAATTCTAAACACTTCTTCAGAATTTCAAGTTGAGGGAAACACTAAAGAACTTTCATTCCAAGGAATGGATGATTAAAGAAAATAATGCTATTTATATCAATTTAAAATGTGAAAATAGCCACATACCCTTTCATTTGAAATATTATCTTCTCACTTTTTGAATATTTATTATAGTTTGCACCTCAAGGGTGTGCAAACTAGCGTATCCTGTAGAACCAAATCCACAAATTTGTTTCTAAGCAAACACATGGAGACAAATAGTATTGAATTACAAACCTGTAATAAGTGATCTTAGTTCATAAGAATTATTTTCAATTTCATTGGTAAAAGTGAAGGGGGAAACAAATACAATACGGCATCTACTACATATATCAATTACAATAATTAATTGCACTGAAAAGGTATCATTGAAGCCTGTACATTTCAATAGTAGTGAATGAAGAGATGATTGAAAAAATTTTAAGTATTTGAATGAAAACCGGAGATAAAACTTGACTCACAGTTCAGAACACTTTATTAGTAAACTGAATTACCATAGTAAAATAGAATCACTGTGGAATCAGATCTCTCAGGAGAAGAGCTAAGACAGTACTGAAGGTAATAACATCAAATGCTTTAATATGTATGTGTATCGTAAGAAAATGATCTAGTGTCAAGTGCATTATGTATGAAGTGCTACTCACAGGGCAAGAATTCAAGCACATAATCCATGGGCTGATGATCTCTTTTGGGCAAGAACACAGCGTCATGACAAACTCAATGGATATTTTTGTGCAATGAACAAGGAATGGTTACGAAAGTCAAAGTTTGTTTAAAGAGACAAATCTCCCTAATCCATCCCTTAAAATAGGTCCCTTCTTGAGAAAGCCATAAAACCATAAGACTTTAAGAAACCTCCAGAGGTCATCTAGTCTGCTTTTTTTCTGCAGGTAGAATCAGTTATACTTATGGAAAAGATGTCTGGCTCACCTGCACTTGTAGCCCACTAGTGACAGAGGCTTTTAATCTACTCAGAGAAATTTTTTCAGCATGCTTCCCTATCTGTACTACTGGAAGATTTTTCCTATTGTTTAATATAAAACTTCCTTGCTGCATTATTATGTTGTCTTATTCACAGTCTGCATAGAGAATAGCCTCTGCAGCAGTCTGTTACGTATTTTGAAACACTCACATTCCCCCTGCCATCCCCCCTTCATGACACATCTAATTTCTACGATTTTTACAAGCAGATCATTGTTCTGAAATCTCTTCTTGATCTCTTCTGTACTCTTTCCAAATGGTCCGCATCCTTCAAGTAAGGATTCTGCTCAGAATCAACTGAAAGAGCTTATTTCTTTCCATGGACTATTAAGGGAGCCTAGGGTTATTAGCCTCCCAAGGATAAAGTTAATCTTTGTGAAGCACTGAAGTAAATAAATTGTATTTTGTAGTTTCTTGCTAGATGTCTGCAATGTAAGGACCATTGCTCCTAAAATAGCTCCCTGACTGTTATTGTATGGTAAATGATGTGAATGACTTGTTGCTGTATTCACAATACAGATGGTCTCAAAATCCACAACTATGTGGCTTTACTATGTGACTAGGTTCTGAAGTATGCTGCACAGCTATTTTATTAAACTTACCATGTGGAATACTTCAGTTCAACAGATGGAGATCTCTAAGTCATGTTATGAATCAGAAGGCACTCACTGGGTACAAACTGAAGAAAAACTTCACTGAGAAATAATCAGGCCCTGTATCTCAAAACATCTGTCCATCTCACGCTGTTTTTTTTTTTTTTTTTTGCTCATCATTATTTCATTGAGAAAGCATTTAATTTTTTATATTATTTTAATTTTCTGTGTGTGTATAACTCCATCACGTGATCTAAAGCAGGGTCAATTTTTGGCTCTTCAGGATATTATTTTTATAGCATCAGGATGGAAATTCTGAAGCTCCTCCACCTTTGCCTCTTAGGCAACACTTTGCCTCATAGGATTTCTAACACTGTTTATTGCCTCAGAAAAAATAAAACTGAAATTCACATATAGGAGAAAATATGTTGCTGCTCACAGCTTACTGTTTCCCTAATGTTGCTGCCTGTAGGTCAGCCAGTTTTGGAGGATCTATTGTATCTGCTCTAAAGATTTTATGAATAGCAGCTAAGAAACACTGTACACATAGAATGGATATCACCCCATCCTTCTCCAGGACATTTTGAAAGACACTACTACAATAAATCAAAATGCTTGGGCAATCCATAGAAATATATGACTGTTACAATTTTTCCACTTGTATAGCAAAGTCATCATTCACAACAGCGAAAACACACAGTATGTCCCTAAAAGAATAAAATAGTTGTGCCCTTAGGAGTATTTTCTGAACAACAATAAAAACATTGCTGGCTATAAAATTGGTGAGTAGGTTCTATTCTCTCAGTACAGAACCGGTGAAGATAAATTGCGTTCAAAAAGAAACATCCAGAAGACCCAGAGTGGAAGCATACGAACTCAGAAACCCAACAGTACAATAATGAGAATTTATTAGTACACTACCTTTTGCCTACTGTCTGTTGTTGTAATAGGCTGCCTGTGGTGACTATCTCTCTCATTTTGGGTAGTGGTTAATAAAGATTCTATGATTCTATGAAAGGTTAGGCACTCAATGAATTCAATGTGAATCTTTCAGCTGACATCAGCAGCTATCAAATTTGGCCCTAGAACAAAAAGGATTGTATGAGGGCATCTTCCAGAGAGGTTTTTGTTTATTATCTTAACAGAAACAGCATTGAGAACATCAGAGGTAAAGATATTCCTTTCTATATCTCCTGGATGAATAAAGCTGTAAAGTAGTATTGATAAAGTAAGAAAGCAGAAAACAACAAGACGTTATTTCCTTGTAGCTGGTATTAATGGCAAGTTATAAATTCAGTAACACACACTTCTGCTTTGGTGCTTCAACCAAGGTCATCCTATGCAAAATGGAACTCACACTCCAGATGCTGAAACAAGGAGAGTGTTCATTAATCTCAAGATGTGGTGTTTACAAGGGGTTATCACCTTCATGACTGCCATACAGTAGATCTCACAGATCTCTTTATGATGAGCAAATGTTGATCGCAAAAACAGGTGCATTGTCATTGTACTTGACAGAGCATGCTTTTGACATTACTTTTTAAAATAGCAGTTTCCACGCAGAGATCTCACAAATCTGTACCACAACGGAATGAGGACACATCCAATCTTTCATTAATTTAAAACATGTACTTCAAATTAACAGTCTTGGGTAATTTGAAAACACAGAAAAAACCTGCCTTAACTCATGTACTTGAATTGTACTCAAATTTATATAAAAATCCAAGGTAAAAGTGATTAATATGAATAGTAGAATCTGTTCTCATTCTTTCTAATTGCTACCATACAAACACAAAAGTTTTATTTGTATTCTCAGGCACCTTGAACCTGACACCTCAAACAATTATCCCAGCTCTGTCAAAGGTTTTTTCTTTTCCTTGCATCTGAAAAATCTTTACTTGTAGCACATCCAAAAGGTAAGCCATTCTTTGATACAATTTCTGATCAGAGAGAATCTTTGAGAGCAGGCTGAAGACAATTCATTCAAATGGGGTACCACTCTGTTTCCTCAAATACTCAAGTTAAGATCTTCTATATTCTTATATTGGCTAACTGAAGAGATAATCTACATAATAACATGCCCCCACTGTGTGTTTCTACTGAATCAATACAGCTCTCAATCTACACAAAAGCACCACCAGCATGTATTAAGCAGATAGAACCTGCACTCTCACAATGAGTTTCTTATCTGATGTGAAGAGTTGTGTGCTGATCTCATAATTTCACTCTTAGAGTCCTCCATTTGTTGTAAGTATTGAGTCTTAACAGTAAATATGTATAATTCAAACCAGTCTTTCTTCTGCATAAATTGAAATACACTGCACAGGAATAAAATGGTTTGAATTGAACAGATAAATGAGAATTGTGCAGATGATTTTTCAGTAATAGAACACATGCTTTCCATTTTAGTATATAAAAATATCATTTCACAATCCCAAATTTGAGAATATATCCACTTAGAACTTGAAAATAGTACTCATACACACTTTGTGGCTGTGTTACTAAATGTGCCTCAGTGCTCAGATAGGATTCAGAACACCAGAATTGATAATTATAGTTCTTCCCCCTCCCCCAGAAAACTTATACTTCTTGAAGAAAGCTGGAAATTTCGAGTAGAAACTTTAATGCCTTTTATGCTGAATTTTGATTGAAACAAACTGTAAACGTCAATCCTTTGCAAGGATATCTTGAAGTATAAAGAATGAGTATGATTTAGGCAGAGTGCAATCAAACAACTTAAGTGACAATAGTTAACTGGAAAAACCAAATTTGTAAAATTTTCATCTAGATTCAGAAAAAAACAAAACAAAACAAAACAAAACAACCCACATCACCCAGAAATTGTAAATACCTTTGGTACTACTTGCATATTTTTAACTTTCAACTTTATGACCCCTGTCACCTTTGACACAGACAGTAAAGCAGATGCACTACAGATTTTAAACAGATTTCCCCCTGTATAAACGCAGAATTCACTGGGGAAAAAGATCATTAATTTCATAAAAATATTTTCTTCCGACTGCTTATAAAGGATATAAGGATTTTTTTTAATTTTTATTTTATTTTACTACAAGTCGTGGAGACACTGTTGTCATAAACCTAACCTAGTAAATGATCTTCATCACTGCCACGTAACCAAATAAAGTTTCTGTAGCAAAGCTAAAATACTAGTTGATATGAACATCAGCTGGAATCTTAGCACCTCCCTCCTGTTTAAGGCTTTTATGGAAGTGATGATGAGTTCAGTCATACAACAGATTGAAATAGGTTCTTATCTGCAGCAGGATTTTTTTTCCTCACGTTCATAACTGAAATAATATATTTGGGTTATATGGGAAAATAATTAAGAATCGCTACTTTCTGCCCAGCACATTAAATTGCTAATTTTTTTTTTGACAGCGGAGCTGAATTACTAGTGTACACTGAGACATGAGTTGTATGGGAAGGAAAGCACAATTGCCAAATAAAGGATTAAAATGAAAGGGGAAAAAAAAAAACCAGAAAATCTCTGTCAGGGAAAAAAATTGCGTGAAGGAAGACCAAAAGGCAATATGTTGTTATAGCCTTCAAATGTGCAATTTGCAGATTGATTTCCCTGCTCTCTACATAGTAGATGTAAAGATTATGCTGAAATCTAGGAAGATTTGATTGTACATGTGCCAAAGTGAATTGAGAACTTGAGTTAAATGCCTGCCCCTGTTCTAACAAATTCATAATGAGAAAATAGCTTTGCAAGAGATTTCTTTATAAACACATCCAACTAATTTTGCAGCTATGCATTTTAAGAGCATAGGCATGGAGGATGAGTCTCCCTCACTAATTCAGTTTCTTCTTGTAACACAACTGAATTTGTAGAGCTTTAGCCTTCTGTGATAAGAAACATCTCCTGATATTTCTCTCATCTCTGTGCTATCAGTGCCATTTGTTTAGGTTTTGAGGGGTTTTGTTTGTTTTGTTTTGTTTTAATTACTTGCTGTCCCTGTTTCTGTCTGATGTTTGGCAAGCCTCTGGCCATTCCCACAGAAGAAATCAGAATTACTGAAAAAGCTTCCCACCTGTATCACTCAACAAGAAGCATTTCTCAAATGCCACCCATAGTCTGCTTGATTGATAGGTGTACCACCTCTGAAGCAAAACTTGCCACTCCTATTCGTCAGTCATCTCTGTTTATTTGGAGTAGTTGGCTTTCTCCCTTAAGATACTTGTCAACATTTCCGGAAGATGTTTTAACTGGCACCCTGTCAGCTGACATATCTAAAGCAGGAAAGCTGACTAGCTGTGAAAGATGTGACTCTCAACCCCAGCAAGACTCAAAGCACTGGAAACCGCAAAAAAACCCTTAAGAGCATATGTTACCCTACTTACAATGAAGTTTTTGTGACATCCTTTTAATTGCGACCATATGACACTTACTTGTAAGCCAGAGGCACTGAATATGAGTGAAAAGTCTCATGTGAAGTACTAAGCTTTGAGTTGTCAAACATACTTTCTAAATAGATGAGTAGCTTCACTTACAGCACAAAAATAAACAAAACCCAAAAAAAGTTTTTTTCCAACGTGATTTTGACTGTGCAGTACTATGCAGTGGGCATATATATAAGTCATTCCTGGCAGACATTTATACAATACTGGCCAGCAACCAGTTAAAAAAAATTGGACAGAAGGAAGCAAAGTGATGGATTACTTTTAGTAAGTGTAATGCATATGACATTCCAAAATGTTTTGACTCTAATGCTAGCCTTACCTGTGCACATGCTAAAGTAGTACTCCCTTGGACACCACTGAAGTTTCATCTAGAATAAATGAGATTTTATTCATGTCTAGATCATCAAGCTTTCTTTCCTGTTTTCCTTTTCTTTTAAACATCCAACTTAAATTTCAACTATCAAAGAAGGATTTTTTTTTCCCACCATCTCCATTCCTCTCTCCACCTATTTCTCTATCCAAACACACTTTAAAGGATGAAGATAACAGTTACCTGACTGATTTATTTTGTAATAAGGTATGAAGCTCCAGAGTAATTTCTATTAGCACGTCTTGCTTACACTGTGTGGGGTAGGAATGAAAGACAGCTTTACGTGACAGTGTTATGAGAAACCTGAGAGTTAGGTGACATGCTGAGATACGTAATTCCAGCAAAGTGTGATTAATTTCACAAAAAAAGTATTGCAAACTTGTACCATTTTAATTTTAAAAGAGCATAAATAATATGAAAGTATCAAATGGGAAACACTAGAGTAAACAGCAGCTAAGATATAAAGAATGATTGAAAGTTAAAAGCTGTGTATGCTATATTAATCTAACTAGAGCTACCTGAGTTTAGCCCTGGATATAATTTGGTCCCTGAGTCAGGAAAGCATTTAAGTGTGTGTTTAAATCTATCTCCATTTAGAGAAGCACTTGAGCACATGCCCGTCTTCAAGCATGTGCTTTAAGAACCATTGACTCCTGTGAAACATAAATACAAGCTTAAAAATGTAATCATGTAATTAAAGCTCTGTACTGAACAGAGATGCTTCCCCGAATGGGGGCCTTGGCCATGTACCTGCAAGTCACTGAACTGAGGGAACTCTAGAAATGAGAGAGTAGCCTTGAAATGGTTTTGGTAGCTTGGTGCCTAAAGAGTAGAATAGAAAAGACAACAGTGGCTACTTAAATAGAATTTATGGTATATTTAGGTGTAAAAATTTTGCCTTAAATAACCACATTTCTCAGATAGTCATCGTTAGGAAGAGTCTTCCCCTATGCTGTTTGCAAGTCCCACAGATTCCTAAGTGCTTTCCTGTTTACAGATTCCTGTCTGAATTTATTCATCAGTTAGTATAGGCAGGTATAAAATTATTCTCCCCATTTCTGTTGCCATGTTGAAGACCCTGACTACACTGTGGTTTCCTAATGGCTCTCAGGAAAGAGCAAACCTGGCAAAACTATTGTCTACCTCACTGCAAAAGCCTGCTAAAGTTTTGCAGCCTCCAGTCTCTCAGGGATCTAAAAAAACATTGCCAACTTGAAACAACACAAAGGTGGTGAAGATTATGAAAAGTATGCCCAGTAGCTTTGAGAACAGCAAAGTTAGGAAAGAAACTTTAGCAAGACATGACTAAACAGTAATGACCAGTATTTTTGTTTTGGGCTTGATATTGAGAACAGCAGAAGACCCTGAGACTATCCCTGGCTTATAATGGAGTTATGTAACAGATCTGCAGAAAGCTAATGGACATATCCTCTGTCCACTGTAGAAGGAAACAAACTGCCAAGACTCAAATTATTTGCCCTAAGTGGCACTGGAAATCTGTATGAAGAAGGAAATTGAATATACACCAACAAAATCCCAGGGTAGCTTCAAAGACTGAACCATTTTTCTTAGGAAAAACAATGGATTTGTAAAAGTAAGGCAAAGATAAAAACATTTTTTTTTAAAAAATAGAGGGAAAACAGACATCAACGTTTTTACTAAGTGACTAAAATAAATTTAATCAGTAAGTCTATATACACATGCAAATATTTGAAAACAAAAGCAAAGACAAAGAGGAAGAAAATACTTAATAAAAACACACAAAGAACCAGAGACATTAATTGTAATGGTAAAAGTAAAAGTAAAAGTAAAAGTAGAAATAAAAAATAAATAGGTTAAAAATTAGACTTTTACATAGTAATAGCTTTAGTGAGTGAACTGAACAATTCAGAAGATAAATTGTATGCACACTTTCTAGAAAGCACTTTTGAAATACAGGGGGAAACATGTCCAGGCTGAATGTCAGAAAACATATTTACAACCCCAAATTAAAAATAAAAATCATTGCAGAAAATTCATGTTTGGAAAGAATATTGTATGCAGCACTGAACTACAAAACATTAACATTCTGGTCACGAGCTTCTCTGTGTGGATTAATGCAAGAGGGCATCACTAACAGCCGAAGAGTAGAGTAATACTGAATTTTAGATGTCAATGGGATTCATCTCACTTAACCTCATGTGTGTAACAGTGACATCAGGTAGTGGATACTCACTGCAGAGCAACTGTTATCTTCAAATGTGTGATGGGTTTGCCCTTGGCTGGGGGCCAACTCACACACACCCGCTCACCCAATCCTCCCCCCCATCCGGGCCCAGGGGAGAGAATTACAGGGGTAAAGGGAA
>NW_010145125.1:0-23214 GCF_000699245.1 Pterocles gutturalis
AGCACACATTGCTGGCTCATGTCCAATTTCTCATCCAGCAGGACCCCCAGGTCTTTCTCTGCAGGGCTGCTCTCAATCCCTTCATCCCCCAGCCTGTATTGATACTGGGGGTTCTCCTGACTCACGTGCAGGACCTTGTATTTGGCCTTGTTGAACCTCAAGAGGTTTTCACAAGCCCACCTCTCCAGCTTGTCAAGGTCCCTCTGGACAGCATCCCATCCTTCCAGCGTGTCAACCTCACCACTCAGTGTGGTGTCACCTGCAAACTTACTGAGGGTGCACTCAATCCCATCATCTATGTCACTGATGAAGATATTAAACAGCACTTTCCTGCTTTCCTTGTGCTTATTCAAGACATTAGGCTTGTGCCTACTGGTGTGGAAGACCTAGGGTCCAGTGCCTAATGCAGGTAGATTTTTAGTAGTTGGAAGATCTAGGGTATTTTCCTGATCGTATGCTGTTCAGGAGATGTTGCTTTTCAGTAGCAAAACTGATATTATTAAATCATGCTACAACCAGCAGTTTCCTACTGTTCAGCAAATGCTTTATAGCTGTGAATTGCTATGGACTAAGTTTCATATTCACACACTGCTTAAGCCTTTATAGTATGTAGTGAAGAGTCAGATCAAGCTAAACTATAGCCAAGACACTAAGGGATCAAATAAACTTCTTGGTGCAGTCTCCTGGCTTTTTGTTTGGACGGAAATGTGTGTAAAAGTGCTGAGCCCCTGCCGCTCCTGCCACAGGAGGATGTGCCGGTGGCCAGTCATTTCTCACTTGGTGAGGACTGGCTTCCTGGGAGAAGACACAGGTCCTCTAATTCTTTGTCATGGGAACCAAGTAGGAAAAATAGAATAGTAGGCAAGAACTTCATTTCTAAAGGAATGTGCAGGGTTTCATCTGTGTCTGCCTAACGCACGCTCTGTGACTTGTTACGCAGAACCTGACCTGCCCCAATGGAACCCATCAAAACAGCACCGGGCACAATGGCACGCTGGACTGTGTGGAAGGCTTGGGAATTACACCTGCACAGTACAATCTGCTGTACGCGATCTACGCTTGGACGTGAGTCACTTTTCTCATGCTTTGCCGGGGGGCAGGGTAGTTTATTGTTGCTTCCCAGCAGCAAGACACAATGTCTCTGTTCTTGTTTTCTCCTAGAAATGCAGTAGTGGTTATTCTGGCTGGATTCCTGATTGATAAACTAGGAAATTGCTGTAAGTTCTGAGGATCAATTGATTTATTCTTGTGCTGAAGTGGTATTTCAGGCTGTTCTTCCAGTGCAAAGGGATGATCAAAGGTCCCACTTCAGTGAGATCCCAGTGGGATGGGAGAGGATGTGCAGCTCTGTGTGCGGAGTGTGTAGCAGTTGGTTGAGCAGCTCCATGAAGGCAACTGAGACATTTTCATCCTTTAACCACTGGCTTATCTGAATTTACACAGCAGTGCAGTAAACGTGTTTTCCTCTGACACACAGGTGACAGGGAATAGTGTTATCTGTTCTTGATGGGACAAACTGAAACTGATCAAGTAGTGTTCTGTTCCCCGCTCTGACATTGGTTCTGGTGTGTGCCATAATCTAAGACCCAGCAGTCCCAGCAAATGCAGTTTCGCTCAGTCTCTGTGTCACAGAGGTAAACATCTTTGAGGCGAGGAGACAGAGGCACAAAGGAGATGGCTTGCTCTGGACCATAGTCTGCAGTGGAGCTCAGGACAGGAACAGGGACTCTGCAGAGCTCAGAGTCCTCCACCTGACTTATTGTGCCTTTCTAACCTTCCACCAAGATGATAATATCATTATTTTGAGGATTCCCAGGTCATTTTATAAATAGACCAGTCTTTACAAAATTAAAATAATGAGGGTAAGTTGATGGAAGCCTGCAGGTTTACTGGCCTGGTTTGAGGTTGCTCTTTTGCTTTTTGACAAAGAATGCTTTCGTCCTGATCTCAGCATGCCTGGTGAAGTGTGTGTTTGGTTTTTTTTCCTGTTTCTCTCTAGTTGGTGTCTTTGTTTTCTCTCTCCTGACTGTGCTGGGATCATCCATCTTTGCTCTAGGCTCACATTTCAAGGGGTCACTGTACTTCCTACCAATGATGCTAACAGGAAGACTGCTCTTTGGCTCTGGGAATGGCTCCCTTACTAGTAAGGAATCAGATTCTTTATTACGCCTCACCAGAGGGTCATGATACATTTTTATTTTGCCTCCTAGACCCTTGTCCTACCAGTCAGCTTCACCTGCTCTGCACCAGGAATTTACGTTGCTAACAGAAGAACACTGCTCCTTGAAGGGTTGCATGGATTTAGTGTGTGCTGAAATGTTTAAACGTCTTCCCCTCTAACAAGTTTGTCCTCCCAAGGGTGGGAACTGACATGTGATTGCTATGCCCTTTGAGGTTATCTTTGCTTGCCTTATTTGAGGGCTAAGTTCACCTCCCATGTCCCGGCATGGTTTAGTACGTTTTAAACTGGACTGTGAAGTTGACCCATACTACCCCCACCTGGGATGCGTAGAGGTCTCTTACCCCAGCTTAAGCACTCTCACTGGAGAGGCTGTGTGTGTTCCTTCTGTGCAGTGCTCTCGGCCAAGTCTTGTCTGTTCAAGTGAGGATTTTTGTCTTCTCCAAGTTGTGCAGAATCGTATCACAGCCTTCTGGTTCAAGGGGAAGGAACTGGCACTGGCATTTGGACTGACTCTGTCTTTCTCCCGCCTTGGGAGTGTCCTCAACTTCTTCTTCACCCAGCAGTTTGAGGCAAAATTTGGAATGCAGTGGACACTCTGGGGAGGTGAGTTTCTCTGGTGCTTTGGCCTTTTGTTTTCTAGACCCAAGGCTAGCCTGCTTTGGCCAGTTATGAAATGTACCTGTAAGAGAAAGTGAAGTTAGCAGCAGGAGGCACCGTTATTTTCCAGTTTTTCCTGTTGCTTTCTGTGTGCAATGGAGTGGTGCTGTCTTCCTTCATGCCTGAAGAACCTCTCTAAAGCTGTGGTGTCAGCCTCACAGTTTTGTCTGCAGTTTTCTTGAGATATTTTAACATCTGCAGTCACAGGTAGTCAGTACGTACTGTAGGTTTACTCCCATGGAATGGAAACTTCAGAGTGAAACAAGAGTAATCCAGTGTATTTGTAGTTCTGTATTTCAGCTAGCAGAACGTGCTGGCTCTGTAGTAGCACCTGTACTGGTCTCAGCACGAGATGCCTTGCATGCGGATTGATGGTTACTGTGAGCAGCAGAATCTATTGACGTGTTTCTAAGTGTGAGTCTGTTCCAGGGCTTGTATCTTCAGAAGATTTGGGTTTCTGCCCTGTCGTTGGTACAGTGGGATGGGGTCTGTCTCTAGTGGAGGGGATGGTGTGTTTCACAGTGCAGTTAAGTAGTGGCAGGTCCTCTGGTGTTCTGGAACAGAGACCTGCCACAGGGCATACTTTGTGTGCAAAGAGCTAGTGATTAGGGAAAGTGGTATTTCCCAAATAACAGAACAGTACGGGCCATCGCCCATGGGCAAGAGGATGCACATGTGAGATAAATCTCTTTCAGAAATTGAAACCCTCCAGCTCTCAGAGAAGAAATTGGGACGAGCATGGTGTGATGCTGTTAGTCCTGCTGCTCAGGGAGGATTTGCAAGCACAGGGCAAAGTGTGTACACATCACAGAGGGTTTTTTGGCTCTTTGGAAAACGGATACGGATCTCTCTCTGAGAGAAGGACATCTGCAGCAGATGCCAGTTGCCAGACTTGCTTCTGGCACATCCAGCATCATCTGACTCACTTCTCTGGAGCTGTGTGCTGACAGGTTGGACTGCGGTAGTTACCGCAGTAGGTCACGTAAATGAAGACACTTGGCTTCCAGTGCCAGCCTGTGGGTGATACCTCTCCTGCGCAGGGGACAGGGGAAGTTTCTTCATGTTTTAACCGTAGGTTTGTTATGCACAGGCCTGCTGCAGTCGAGACTGGCCAAAGTCCAACAAAGCAGCTGTCTGTAGAGATGAGTGGGGCTTTAGCTTCACTGGCCTGGGGCGGGTCTGCAGGGCATTGGGAGCTTAGTGGAGAAAGGGCTCAAGGACTCTGAGGAGGTGGTCAGAGGTAAATGGTGCTGCTGTATGGCTGCAGCAGGGAATGCTCTTAACATTAAGAGAAGTGAGGAGTAGGAGTCAGAGAATTCTGCATCTTACATGCAGTTGGTTTTATCATTCAGCTGTGTCCACACTGAGGAATTTCTAATGCCCCTCGTATCTTTTCCAGGTACCCTGCTCTGTGTGCTTGGTTTTATTTCAGCCCTGGCAGTCAGCGTACTAGATAAAGTGGGCATGAAGCAACTGGGCTTGGATGGGGTTATCCATCAAGAATCCAAAAAAGTGGTAGGTGGTGCACAGGCAGCTTTTCCATCTCCATCTTTGCGAGCCTGGAGTGCATGAGCGCTGCTTTTGCAGGGCAGGGGAGCCTGCAGGAGTGAGAGCTGGTCCTGGCCAGGGGAGGGCGGTGACAACACCTGCTCAAATCTCCGGGAGCAGTTCTGCAGGTACACTGGAGGATATTGTGGCTGCAAGCCCCCAGACAAGTGTCCGTTTTCTGTTTAGAGCCTGTGTGTTTGCCGCCTTCCAGAGAGCTGAGTTAGCACTCTAAACAGCGTTACTCTTCTGAGCCAGTTACTTCTTGACTGTAGGTGGCTCAGCGGAGGATTTTGTGTTGGAACTAGACAGCAGCCTCTCTCTGGAACTGCTGTCTGGCTCGCAGCATCCATGGTAGCAAACAGGTAATCTGGTCAGTACTGAAATATCTTTTGCCAGCCCATATCTTCCATTCCTCCGTGCATTCTTCTGTCCAGGAATAAGCATTACGGGCAGTAGGTTGCAATTTTTATGGCACTTAAAACTATTAGACTGCTTCCTGCTCATTACAGTATTCTTACTGTTTTCTGTATCTCAGTGTTGTGGCTCCTTTTATCCAGTATCTTTCCACTGTGTTTCACTTAAAGTTTTGCAGGAGGCTCTCAGTAGAGCCTGCTTAGAATAGTCTCTTGCAGCCATAACCTTTATAAAAATAAGAAATCTTTTGTTGTTTTCTTTACTGAATAGTGTTAAAGAAGGAATACTCTGGAGTCAGCAAATTTCACTCAGAGGTACATGAGCTGCCTTTCCCATTCCCTTTACATCCTGTTACTTCTTAAATTTTTTTGTGACTTTCAATGGCTTGCAGAAAGTGACATAAGCGTGAAGTTGAAGATTATTTCCTGGTGAGTGAGGGCACATCTTGTCTTTTCAGCGGATTCAGGACATCCGGCGACTTCCCCTTCGCTACTGGCTCCTGGTCCTCACCATCATGTTCTTCTACAACGGAGTCTTCCCCTTTGTGGCAGACGCCAGGTATTGCTCTATGGCTGTAGACCCACTGACTGATACAAGCCTGCCAGAGCCTTGCAGGCCCTCAGTTTTCAGTTGACTGGGAAATATGGGGGCAATAGGCTTGTTCTGTCCACTCACGAAACACAGAGCAACATCTCCTTAACACCTAGTTAAAGAATCTGATGGTTCTCTGACCTTTGTTTCCCTGTAAAGGTGAGGGAGGCTTCTGAAAGAAAACAGAAATAACGTAGAGGGAAATGGTTGTAACGCTGCAAAAGGAGGATCAGAAGGATTTGGGAGGAGGGGAAGAAAGACTATTTAAAAAATAGCCTGTAGACATTTCCCCTTTGTGACAGTCCCCAAGTGTCTGTCCTCTGAGCTGGGTGGGGAGTAAGCTTCCCAGGCCTGGGGCAGTTCTGCCCTGCAGTCCCGCAGGTTGTCTGCGGTGCTTGGAACAAAGCTGAGCTTATGTTAGTCTGGGTTTGTAAGGGAGGAAACCTTTGCATCCCAGTGCAAGGCTTGCAGACTTCCTTTTTTATGCTTTCATTTGCTTAAAACAAAGCAGCAACCTGCCTGACTAAACTGGGACTCCTGCTTCTGTCCTGGGGCTCTGCCACATACTTACTGTCTTGCAGTTTTTTTCCTGTTTGTGGCTGATGCGGTTTCTATCACATAACGAGTGTGAAGTTTTATATTAGCAAAGGACTGCAGTAAAAAAAAGTTGGTTTGGTAGTATTTCATTGGTGATGTATAGTAAGCCACTGTGAAATCAGGAGTGAAGGAATGTCATCAACATTGTTCAACATATGTACAAGTGACCTCTTTTTAGTAAAATAAAGACATTCAAGATGGCAAGGATCACCAAAGCCTTGATGAGATGGACTTTCTATCAGTTGCCCTCTTATTTTAACTGAAAAATGTCTGTTGATCACACAGAATCCTCAGTTTTGCAGTTCTGCCTCCCTGCAGATTTATATTTTTTTTGGCTCCCTGTGGAGCAAAAATTCAGGCACCAAAGGGTCATGTTTCACACATCTTTTGTGGCAAAAAATGCTACACTGCTTCCCAGTTGGAAAAATAACTGTCCCAAGGCCACGGATCCTTTTCCAATCCTGTTGCAGTAAATCTTGAGGGAACAGTGGCTAGTTTCATACTTTGCTGACAGCACACGCCGTAAAGGCTCATTATTACGAATGGTCAGGAGCCATGCAAGGAGCTAAACCAGGTTTAAGTAGCCACATGATCTCTAAACTGGTCTGTCTAAGCTGTCACGAGTGTATGACTGTAAATTCTCTGAAGAATCTGAGTAAGTTTTGATGCTGCTTTTGCATTTCCCCAACAAATGTGACAGGCTGACTTCTGACAATGGAAACAAAACTTTTTTTATGTTTGTATGTTTTCTACTTTAACCAGAAGTCTCCTTAATGATGCTAAGGGGGAATTTCTAGTCTTACTTCTAAAATGCAGGTGTTCAATTTAGATGCTGATTTTTGCTGCTGGATTATTTTAAAATATTCTTCCTGCCCCTCAGCATTCTCACCCTTGAATTGATAATGCTTTCTGCCTCTTCAAAGAGAATGTAAAAAAATCCATCTGGATGCTTTGGAGAGGTGGCAGCAAATCGCTGCTTGTGAGCTGTGCTGATAGAATTGAACATATGCCTAACTCTAACCTGCAGTTTTATTCTGCACTTACAGAACTGTCTTGAAGGTGGCTGTTGAAGCTACCAGCTTCTCTATGGTGTGCACCAGTTAAAAAGAAAATAAAACAAAGGCTTGGCACTACAAACCAGATGGAATCAAACTTGTGTACAAGTCCTCTCATTAAGAACCTTTGTGTCCATATGTTTGTGCTCAGACTTACTTTCTGTCAAAATAAACAGATGAAGAATCCTAATTATGTAATTCCCCCCGCCCTTCATTTTATTTTTAGCAAGTTTATCCAGGATAAATATTCTGGTTACAGTCAGCAGGCAGCCGCTTACATTGCTGGGGCAGTGGACGACAGCTCCCTTGTTCTCTCTGCAGCAGTTGGCATATTAATTGTGAGTATCCAAAACCCAAAGTGCTTGCTGATAACTTTCTCCTGATTTTTTGAAATGTCTTTGTTACAACTCCCTCAACCAGAATTTAGCCTGTTGCTGCTGAACAAACAGTCCTTTAATTCCTTGCAAACTGCAAGATGCACTTTAGTCTGAATTAAATGACAATAAATAATGTTAACCTGCTTTTTCCCTCTGTCCCTTTTAATTGTGCTACAGTAACATCAAACCATAGCAAAAGGCTGTATGTTTTGAGAAGTCCGAGACTGGAACAGAAAGGATCAGGATAAGCTTTGCAAGTAGATGAGAAAGTACAACCTGCATGTAAACAGTCCCTGTTTTGTCAAACTCCGCCTTTCCTTATTTCCATAATTGTCAGGGCATAATGGGGTGTTTTTCCTCCCCCTTTATTAAAGCCTGCTGTTTCCCATGAATACTGGATGCTGTCTCTGACAAGTGTTTCAGTCCCTGTTCAGGATTCTGCAAGAGGAACTAGTCATAGCTAGTCTGCTACAATACCAACAGCTAGGAAATGGCACGTTACTGCTGCTCATGCCAGCCCACTGCGCAGCTGCTCCTGTCACTGGGGGAAGCAAGGACCCCTTGTAAAAGGCCTGTTTGTTTCCTTTCCCAGGACTACGTTGGACTGAGAGGTGTGTTTGCTGTTGGCTGTGCTGCGTTGACTCTGCCAGTCTTTGCTCTGCTGGCGTTTACGTTTGTTCCTCCGTTAGTCTCTGCCATCTGGTTGGGGATTACTTACTCCTTCGCTGCTGTAAGTTCACAACCCTGCTGCTGCAGTTGAGTACTCTGTGGCTCTGCTCCTCCTGCATCCTGGATGGCATGTGTCACTGCTCTTGTGTCCTGACGAGCAGCTCTAGCAGCCACGGTGTGAAGTCACTGGCTCCCCAGTCCTGAAGGCTTTGGTTACTAACAAATAACCCCAGAGAATCAATATGGAGCAAAATGCAAAGCAGAGTAAGGGACCATTTGATACAACGTGAAGCATTAACCTGTCTCTGTTTTTCTTAGTGCTTTTTTACCTTGAATGTAACACCTGAATCTCCTTTTAGTCTTATGAGCTAAAGCATCAGGTCTAACTCCCCTTCAGAAATCTGAAGTCTGGTTATTCCAGTGTCAGTAACATGCATTGTCCCAGCCTGCTTGAAAAGGACGGGCAGCAGTCTAGAACCAGCCAACAGGCTGGGAGGGATAAATACCACACTTTTTTTTTTTAAGAGAAAGTATAAATGTTTCTGTAGTGGGAATAATTCCTTTTTAAACCAGTGACTGTCTAAGACCTTTAAGTAAGGCTTGGAGTTAAATTCCCCTTCTCATTCACCAGTCTAGTATGTGGCCATCCATCCCTCTTGTGGTCCCCCAAGCAACTTTAGGGAAAGCTATGGGGCTTGCAACTTCTGTGCAGATGACTGGAGTTGGCCTTTCGAATCTGATTGTTGGACACATTTTAGGAAGTCCAGGTGAGAATACTTTTTTTTATTTTTTCTAAGCAGAGACACCAACAGTGCTTCAGTGGTGTGGTGTGAACAGAATTCAGTGTCTCTGCAGCCTAATGCTGCAAGGAACTCGAGGGGTGTCTTAAATATTTTCAGGTGACTAGTTGTTCCATCCTGTTTTGGCCTTTTCTAGTGAATTAAAGATCCCTCTGTGGCGCTGGCAACAGATGATGATCTTCATGTTGGCAAACACTATTGCATGCATTGTTGCCTCCGTTAGCCTCAACGTTGTGGACAAGAAACAGGTAAGTGTGATAAAAGGCGAAGAAGAGCCTTGCATCACCAAGTTGCTTTTATGGATAGCTGTTGGGTGTGTATCTGAGTAATTCCCATGACATAAGAATGGGACGGCATAAAAAGAGAACTATTGCTACAACACTGCTGCAGTGCAGAGTAGTCTCACCTAGCAACAAGCTACTGGCAGCTGGGGTTTTTTGCAAGAAGGTGGGGGGAAGGGCCAGGACACGGCTGCAGCAATAGATGTGGACAGGAAGAACAGTTTCCTTTCCGTCAATAATTGCTGCTTTGAATTTCTAGGGTGGGACATTGAACAGAACAAGAAAGGGAGCATCTGTGGAGCAGGAGGCCAGCTGCAGCACCACTCCTTGATGATGAAACAGGAAACGAAGGTGCTGTCAGCTGAACCTCCTCAGTGTGAGGACAGGGACAGCTGCCAGACACAGCACTGATTGCTTCTGTTTGAGTGGAGCTTTAGCCTGGGTATTTTAAACACCTTTAAAGGGAATCTTGAAGGGAATTGTCTACAGAAAGGGAATGTTTCCACTTTCTTATGCCTGGCACACAAGTGAAAGGTATCTGCTGTATGGCTCTTGGCTGTTTTCCAGCACACAGAAACATGCAGGGGGCACTTTAAGAACTACACTGCCCTAAGTGAAACTAACCTAGCTGAAGCTTCTTCATAAGCCGTTAGATAGCTGCTTTTCACTCTTGCATCAAAGCTGCCCACGTAAGGTGTGCCTGACTGGTCCCCACTGTTTCTCTGTCACAAGAATCCTGTACACCAGCCCTTGCTGATCTGCGTACCTCAGCAGGGCTGCTGTTTCAGTTCTTGCTCTAGATTAGCATGCATCTTTCACGAATTACTCATCCATGCAGCTGACACCAGCATTATTCTTCAGGCAGGAGACTGAATTAATTAAGTTGATTACCTTTTGCACACAAGCCTAGCTTAATTGCATCCTACCTTACTAGAAATGCTTCACTAAGCTGTGCCTATTCATTTGCCTTCAAAAGCTTAAGAGGTTTTGATCTGAAATTCTGTTCTTTAAACCAGAGTGCTCTTACTCATGAATGCTAGAGGCTTATTTGACTCAGCTGACTGCTGCTTTCACTATGCAAACCCCTCACAAACACCCAACACAGTGTTTACAAAAGCACAAAGGATGCTTTAAGAATGAAGTAAACTTTAACACAGCCAAGTACAAGGAATGCTGAAGTCAATGACTTCTGTAAATCATTACAAATTCTTAAGAGAAGGAGCAGCTCTGCTCAAGTTGCATTTAATATAAACACTAGTAGATTGAAAGCAATTTAGGCACTGACAGCATCCAGTAAAGTCACATTTTAAGGAGTTGTCACAGAAGACAAGTCCACCCATCAAAGCAAAGTTTTCTTAAACCGGTTTACTGAAGGGAATGTGTTCAGAGAGCAAGGTATTCCAAGTTTTGAGTTACCCTGTGAATTCATTTCACACCACAGACAATTTAGAGGATTTCCCTGTGGGAGTGTGGTGCAGTAGAAATTTGGGGGTGGGATGAGAAGTCACAGATCTGCAAAATCAGCCTCCTTTAGTTTGGCAGCGACCTCCTGAGCTCATCGAGTCCAACGACCCCTGCTCAAGCAGGGTCAGCCAGAGCAGGTTGTCCAGAACCGCTCAAGGATCTCCACAGATGGAGACTTGACACCCTCTATAGGCAGCCTGTCCCAGTGTTTGAGTGCCCTCGCAGTAAAAATGTGCTTCCTTGTGTTCAGACGGAATTTTGTGCGGTTTAATTTGTGCCCATTGCCTCTTGTCCAAAGAGTCTGGCTCCCTCATCCTCCCTCCCTCCCAACACGTCGATCTCCCTGCGCCATCTCTCCTCCAGGCTGAACAGCCCCAGCTCTCAGCCTCTCTTGTGAGAGATGCTACAGTCCTCTTACTGCCTTTGTGGCTCATCACTGCACTCTCTCCCTACTCACACCTCTTTCATGCTAAGGAACACAAAACTGACTCAGTACTCCATGCGGGGCCTCACCACTGTTTTCACTCAGCTCGTACATCAGACTCCTGCTAGACCGTGGCTTTCAGTGCCTCCCTCAGCCTCCAGTCACTGCACTACTCTTCAGTGCTGAAATCCTGCAGTAGTATTTTTTTTAATAGTAGAAAAAAAATCCCATGGTTAATTTCCAAACTACATGCAGTGGTACTATATATTTATGTTGGAGGCTTGTGTACAGAAGTGTATGTTCAACAGCTGTTTTTTTGTGTCAATACTACCAACACCTGGCTGGCAGGAACTCTTCAGCCTTCTCCGTTTCCATACCATATGGTGCTGCAGCTCAGCTCAGTGGGGTTGGTCCTGTAACAAGTGCTGGGATGCCCTCCCAAAGTCCTATACTTGGTTCTTCATGGAAGAAGCTCAAGAGTCAGCCATGCCTGTTTGCCCTCCCACAATCTACTTCCAACTTACCAGAACAGAAACTTTACTCTTCTGTGTTGAAGAAGAGTTGTGACATAGTTTCCTTGAAATCTGCCCCTGGCTAGCAAGGTTCACGAGGATGTAACACTGGAAGTCTCACTGCCTGCTCTCGTAGGGCTCACTGGGAAGTGTTCCTGCAGATTTCCTACACTTGCTGCCTATAAGGAGAACTTCTGTTGGCTACAGACGTTTCTGTAGATAGCACTGTACAAAGATCCCTGCATGTGCTTTTAAAAACCCTTTTCTATAATCTGAAGATGCAGGGAGATTCTAGCGACCTTCGAGTCTGTTGCACAAAGACCATCTTCAGGTTGTGAAGATTCTGCTAGAGCCTCTTACAGGCAAAGAGTTGTTCTTAAAAGCCTGCTCATGTCTTTCAGCTCAGATTAATACAGCTTGAATCTAACATAACAACAGTAAGGAGACAGAAAATGAGCCTGCCTGCAACAGTACCCACTCCTCTCCATTAGGGTACATCAACAGCTTCCTGTCACTCCTGTTTAACTACTTTTTTCATTAATTATGGCACTGATGACAGGAAAGCCACCTTCACTTTGTCTGTCTTTCCAATTCTTGCTTGACACCTGCTGTTGAGATGCCAGAGCTCACTTCTAATAAACTTTTTACAGAGTCATTGCTTGTCATACAAATGAAAGGGTGGCATTGACAGAGGTCAACATGCTGCAAGAAAAGGAAAGAAACAATCCACTGGCTTTGTTTCATTGTTGTACTGTTGCACTGATCAGGCAACTGAACCCCCCCAGCCTTGGCCAGCCCTGAAGTGGTGAACTCTTTTCAGCAGTATTCTTACACAGTAGATTGCAACTCTTAAAATACAAACTGTGAAACTTGAAAACGGACGTTAGTTCAGGCAACTCACACCAAGGTAGATGTTTTTTGCTGAGCATGCTCCCAGAAGCCAGAACATTAAACACTTCTACCCAGTGGAGCATGTGTTTATGTAAGTGTGAGAGGTGGCAGTGGAGGAAAAGCCATAATCATGACGAAGAAACTGGCACAACATGAAGTTCCTGGTTACTTCTGAGAGACCTCTTTGCTTCTAATAGCCTTTGACACAGAGCTGTTGGTGGCTTTGGCTTAAGTGGCATATAGCTTACACCCAACAGCAGCATGGGAAGGATAACTGAGAAGCCAAAGGCAGCATAGCTACTATTGAAAATATTTGTATATGTGGGAGGGAGGAAGAAAGTGGTAGGGTAAGAAGAATTAGAAGTTGGCTGGAGGTAGAGAGGCTGATGGGTACAGCAAATTACTGCATTCTTGCTGGTTATGGACAGAATTTTGACCTGCTTGAGGAAGAGGAGGTCCTGTTAACAATATAAGGGGTTGCAGCTTGAAAGAAAGGGAAAGCCAGATTCAAGAGATTATGATGTTCATCCCCAGAAACAAGATAAAACAATAAAAATAATCAGGGCTGCAAATTTAGCACAAAAATTAAAAACTGCTCTTTCTGCTCATTGACTGTTTTCAGAGGGAGGGCTGTTCACCTGGCTTAGTCTGCTGGCTGTTTGTGGAGGTTGTGTGCCCCAGTTCTTGGCTAGCAATAAATCATTACCCAGTCTACTTCTTGGACAGGTGATAACAAGTGATGACATAAACGGCTTATCGTGTGCCAAAGTCTCTATAATCCTGCCCTCTGTCACCAGAGATAGCTTGCGCTCACAGAGGTCAGGATCCTTTTGCCTCCTCTAGTCTAGCACAGCACAGCATCCTGGCTGTGACCCTACTTTATTCCTCAAGAAAAATAAACAATGGAAGACTCCAGCCTCAACAATATTCCAAACCATCGCCTTTTCCAAAGGGAAGCAATACAGGATTTCAGCAGAGCTTCACGCTGAAATTCAGTAGAAGACACATCACAGGGCTTGAGCAAAATGCTGAGTGGTCAGCTGGCTTCCCAACTATGAAGATGCAAGCTGACATCTGAGGATACTCCCCGTGTTGCAGGCAAGCATCAAACTGTTCTCCACCACATGATCGCACAGGTAGCCAAGATACTACGATGTCTGTGCACCAGTGTGATCATATTACATGTAAGCAACTGCGAGAATTTTTCAGGGAACATACCACAACAGTTACTCATTTAGTGCTTAAATAATTGTCTCCACACAACACTACTTTACATGCATTCTGTCACTAAACAAGCCTTAAGAATGTACTTTAGATATTCCAAGTCTGATTAACCTCAAAAATCCTTCAAAAAAACCCACAGTAATGCTGCTTAGAACTCTGTCAGAGAGGACATTAATATTCCTCATTAACAGTGCCCAGGGGGCTGTTCATCACAACAATGCTGTCTGGCACAGGACGGGCACGGTGACACAGTTCAGAACTGAGCAGCAGCTACACCCAGAGCTGTACACATGACTCATGAAAGCATGCGAGTCACCCTGTGCCACTTTCCAAGATAAGTTTACTGTAAACAGACACCATCGCTCTCCTTCCAAGACCGAAGCAGTAACATGGATAATATTCTATCCTAAGTGTTTAAGCTACAAACCTTCAAGTTAGGGGCAAAGCAATGAGGTAAAGTTGCAAAGTGAAACTATATTGTAGTCTAGTAGTTGACAGCAGCTCAAAGGAAGGACAATCCTGTTGCTAATGTGTTATCTATCAAGGATATTCACAGGTTCCCACCCTAAGCAGATCCTACCCAGGGCATTATGCATGCTGGAGAGAAGAGTTCTTAACTATAAATGGCAAAACTCTCAAGGCAAAATGCAGAACTCACAGTAGAAACAAGTGCTGGCTGAGAGGCTCTGTAGGGCATCGCAATCTGTAAATCAAGAGACGAACGCAGATCTAGAACACCCTGGCTTGAGAGGCCAGCTCACCCAGAACTGGAATTTCTGTTGCTGTAGCTACCTCCACACTGTCAGCCTAGTCAGTTTGGCACAAGTTTGGCACACGAGGAGAGTTTTATGCACTCACCAGAAGTGTAGAAGTGGGGGTATGACTTCTCCACATAAAGATCATCCCCTGATCAAGGGGAATTACCACACTATTGCACGAATAGACTTAAATATTTAAAGTATTTGAATATTTAAGTCTATTTACAATATTGCTGAAGAGCATAACGACATCCCTGCATTGTACAGAACAGGAAGGAATGTTGCCCACAAAAAGGTATTGACCTGAACAGCCCACCCTTGCTACCATCCCTTCACACTCCCCTCTCATGAGCAGCCTTGAGCAGGACGTCACATCTCCAAAGTGTAGTCCCCACTGCCGAAGGCCTGAAAAGATTTGTGCAATTTTTCCAATTTCAGATAACAAAATTCACGCGTGTATCTACATTGAACTAGATAACCGATTAATTTATAAAAGCAGACATCTACAGCACAAAATGAAGTAACAAAATACAGAGGTTTATTGACAATTGAATGATTTATCATTTGATTTCCAATCCCCTCCTGTCCCACAGAAATGCTCTTATCAATCTTATGTGATGAGTTGAAAACATGGGTTAGATTCCAAAGAAAGCAATGGAAGAAAATGAACACAGTTTAACTAACTTAAGGCCTGGTTGGAAGTTGCTGTTTAAAAGACAGGCACTGTAGCCAATGCACAGCAGGTACTCACAGACGCCAGGTCTAAGCTCAGTATTACAGACAGCATCAATTACACCAGGCTCTTCAATGCAGAAAGCAGCCTCTGGTTAACTTTTCCACACAGCAGTCTCTTAAAAACCCTGTCAAGTACTGGAACAAAGAACTGAGACAGACAGATGCATTTGAGACTCAGCCAGAGGCTAGACAGCACAGGCTCGAGGATGGCTGATAGGAAATACATGTTTGGAAGGAACATAAATGCATTACAAGGTTGCAGTTAGAATCACTGCCTTGTTTCCCTAGGGGGCCAAATAACAGGGAGCTCCAAACCTATGTGAAAGCTACAAAGGCATTGAAACCCCTACTTTCCATGGCTACTTCTGCCCTTAGCACTTCCCCATATATTTCACTTTCCCTATTTGAAAAGGCAACTAAGACTTCATGCACTCATCCACCACTTGTGACACCAACCGAGCTGAGCAGTCTAGTAAGCACTATAATCACAGAGTTTTAGCACCTGGCCCAGAGACAGTCCCCTCTGAACAGTAGCAGTTCCCAGGGAATCTGGGCTAGAACAGCAGCGGATATACGCAGATAAGGCCACTTGTTCTTTGGTGTACCTGAATAACTCCTGTTTTGATATGTCAAATTTAAAAAGTCACTACTAAAAACAGTGAACAGTAAGCACCTAATGTTAACATTCATATATCAAAGCTCTGGATCTGATCAGAAAGTCCATTCAGAGAATGAATGAAGGGAGCTACCCTCCCCAACAAATGTTTGTGCAAAACATGCACATCTTCCAAACATGATTTAAGATAGCCAGCACAACCAAAAGGTTTGTATTACTAAAGTCTTTGATTCTCCAACTAGAATAGTCAACAGCATGTCTCAAAACAACTACAACCGTGGTTTGGGGAGAATCTGTGTAGTCCTCCCAACCTCATCAAGAGAAAACTGAGGCAGTCAAAGGCAAATGTAAGGCTGACCAAAGACAAGAGAATTCACTAACAGAGTCAGCACAGACAAACAAACAAATGCACTCTGGTGAACAGTAGAACATTCCTGGTTTCCTCAGGGTACAAAGTGAAAACCTTTGCAGGAACTAAGGCATTTCTGTACAGGTTGGGTCAAAGCTAGCTGGCTGGATACCTCAGTAATTCTCCATGGTAACGGCACACTAAGTTGTTTCTGTTCAAAGACTGCCATAAAGATATCATTTGCAGACACATCTTTACCACAAAGTGTGCAAGCACTCAACTAAATAAAAGCCTTCTAGAAGCACCTACATGAAACAGTATGTTGGACTGATATTGTCACTTGTCAACAGCTAGTCATAGTAATCAGCAGATTACTGAAGGCATCAGAAAGGCCTGATTACTCTGGGGAGAGAAAGAGCATTTATTTATTAATATATGAGGGTCTGTGAGTATAAAAGAAACTTTCAGCATGTTTCGTCCTTGTATCAACAATCACGTGCTGCGAAGTAAGAACACAGAAAAAGAGAACCGAAGACTGAAGACGCTCAAAACCACAGTAGCACTGCTTGTTCCAGTGGAACATATTTACATTGAAGCGACTGCAAGTCAACGCACTGTGAAGCTGCTTCCTCTTGCCTAGAGAAGAGCACAGCCTACCCACTGTGCTTCAGAATCGTTCAGATGTGACCTCCAGGTCCCTACCCATTCGCAATGCCCTATGTGTTAACTGCATGGATAAGCCTGACTCCACAGGAGTGTCCTGAGCCACTAGCTAGCAAAGAACCTAACAGTCTGATAAACTCACCACAAAGTAGCACTGATCTTTCACAAAGTTACACTAATGTCCCCCTCTGCCATCCACCCAGGCAGTCCAATACTCACATCTTCCACAGGGCACCCTTTCCCTCCCCAGCCCTGCCTCCCCAAATCATCAGGTTTTCCTGCCTACGTGCTTTAGCATAACCCTCATCCATCTGCCCAAGAATCTATCCACAAACAATAGTCTATAAACTGACCTCGCAACCACAGACAAGAGTTTCTGTGCGGACTCCGTTAGTGAAAGTGAACAGGCGACCCTAATAGAATGCAATACTGGATTTCCCCCCCGGTGGATTGAGAACTTTGTTGTGCGAGCGTGGCCTTGGCCCTAATCGGGGCTCGTGATTGTCTATCTTGGGTTCTGGCTCCTTGCATCGCTCCTCTTTGCCCGGATCTTTTTTCTCACCTCCATCTTCCAGCTGTGGTTTGATATTTTCTGTAGTTGAACAAAAAGAAAAGTTATTAGATCAGCTTGCTATTTTGTAGTGCACAAAGTGCCTCATCTTCTGTAGGCTGCATTATTTCCCATGCCTCCCATCCATAGCACACTAAGGTTTCTCTATATCTGTTCATTTTTTGCTGAAGGAAACAGGTGCTGAGGAAGAATTTCACTTTTCATAACAATTCCTCTCTTCCTTCAGCAATCCTTCTAACAAGGATACGTAGGCTAAGCGATATACCCTCAGAATTACGTTGTCAGTTTCAGGCAATTCAGAGATGCAACATACCAATGAATTCTTTCATACTGAGCAGCGTTCTGGTCATTCTTTTAACAATAACTAGCTGAGCAATAATACATTTTGTCAGTCAGTTATTTACAACTACAGCAGGCCAACATTACACACTTGAAAGAGATGTCAAGGGCGGAAGAAGCAATCTGATAGGATGTTTTTCTATATATACAGATTCCTTATATAACTAAATATACACACATGGTAACAAGCCAAGTATATACACACACATAGTATCAAGAGTATGCCTGGGTGTTCTGCTTAATAAGATGAGAGAACCATGTCCCTGAGACAGGTGATTAAACCTCTGACTAACAGAAGGAAAACTTCTCAGTTATATTATCCTAAACACCAGCCTTAGTCTTATGTTTTTAAGAGGAACCATAAGAAACTATTCCTCAGAGCTTATCTTAAAGAGAACAGAGAAAGGAATTTATCTTGCTGACCTTCTAGCTTCTTTGGGGTTTCATCTTCTTTCAAGACAATGTGATCCTGCAAAGAAACCAAAAACTATCTTAGTGTTATTATCGATCTCAAACAGTAACTGTCACAAAATCCTTCAGAAAGTTCTGCTTTGTTTCTGATCTAAATTTTTACATTTATCACCGTAAAAGCCAACAGCTGCAGACACTGTGTGCAGCCCTTCATTCACTCCACCGCTACATACTCCCAAAAACAGAGGCAGAAGATAACTCCCATGTTACGTCAAGGTATGTATCTCAGGTAATTCACGGACATATGGATGAAGATGTTACAGTAGTTCATTAGAAGCTTAAAACTTTGATAAACAGTTCAGTCCAAAGGTCTGGAATTACCATTCCTGACAAGCACCCACTACCCTCCAGGAGATGTAAAGATTCACAGCTATAACACAAGCAGCCCTTGAGCACCCTATTTTTATTCAGCAATTAGTGTCTTCAGTGAGTAGCCATAGTGACCCAAACAGTCAGGTAATTAAAAAAACCTTTTAAGACCCTTTCCCCAACAATCCCAATTGACTGCCAGAAATACACAGCAATACTTGCTAAAAGCTTACATGTTTTCCCACCCAAGAAATTCAGCTTGCAGTAATTTTTGCAAATACGCTATCTCCTTGCCATCCCAGTACTTCCCACCATTCCAATGCTCTAATTAAATACATAAGAATTTAAGTGTTGTCCTCCACTTAGTCAGGAAATAATACCTTACATTTTTTAAAAAGCAACTAACAAGAATCGTAGACCAGCCCCCTAAAGGGGTACAGAGAAACAAAACAAAGCCCTTTCCTACACCATGAGCATTACTCCTGACAAAACCTAGCTCCCAGTCTTTTTTTTTCTTGCTTTCTTATGACCCAAATCCTGCAAAATACACTCCAGAGTCTGCATAAAAAGTTAAGCAAAAGCACACTACCAGTACTTTCAAATTTATGGTGAAAAAATGAGGAAAAAAAAAAAATCAGTCTAATCTTTTTTTCCTAAAGTTCCAGGAAAAATGAAACTGCTACTAGTTTTTCAGCACAAAGACAGTGAGCTGTGTGTCTTGGGATGTTAAGTTCCCACGCTGTCTGACATGTCAAAAACATTGCCAACATAGTAGCTACTCACTTAATAGTATCTACTTGAAGAGTAAGGCAACAGGTTGTAAATCTGAATATAGGGCATTTGAATACAGAAATAAAGTAATTGGCAATGCATCCTCCTTTTTTCCAAAACCAGATTTGGTCATAAGTACAAGCCTCCCCAACTACTCCACATCCCAGCTTTAAGATCACAAATTAACACCTGATACAGCAAGACACATTTTTGTCTGACACCACAAAATCATGCTGGACCTGACACTCAGAGTTGATTTTGAGTTAGCTTCTTCACTGTCGATCACATAAACTTAGTCTCCTGCTAAAGCGCTTTCATGTTCAACACAGACACATATTTAAGGCTGGTAAAGAGCACAGCCAGGCCACATGCAGATTTATGACTGTAGCTCACTGGTGTTCACTGACTTTGCAGAGTTGGCATCAAGATCGCTTCTGCCAAACTGCAAAATAAAGAGAAGTATCTTCTCCCTGTATAGGTTAAATGCCTCTTGGCTATGTGCCAAGAGCTCCAGCTGTCCCTCACTTACAAACAGGACCAAAGGCTTTGGAAACATTTTTTTCTCTTCTTTAACACACATCTGCAGTCTAATTAATAGTTTTACTGCAAGCTACAGAGTTTGCCGAGATCTGATATAGCAAAAGTAACAAGCTACCAAAAAGAGACTTCGGGAATAACCATCTAATTTGAGGTGACCCTATGCATAATTCAGGTGCGTCATCTTAAAAAGAATCCAGGAATCGCATTGTGACAAGACTGTAAGATGACTCACTGCGTTGATAGCTTCTTGGTTTGACAGCGATAGAAGTACAAATACCTTAGGCTTGTTTGGGTGTGCTCGCACAACACTGGGAGATACAGGAGACCCAAAGATATCACTTGTCTTCCCACCAGGTGGATTCATGCGTAGACGAGGCTGAGCAGAACTAGACTCCTCAAAAATACCACTTTCTTTTCCCCCTGCAAGGCAGTTGTTAGATTTTTTTTTTTTCTAGATTACATATTTTTATCACATTATATATATAAAAAAAAAAAATTTCAAATATTTCTAGAACCCTACTGCCTGGAGACTTACTTTTGCTTGCCTGAAGATACTAGTTGAAATCCTTTGTTACAAGAATTCACTAGAGGATCACAGATTCACAGCTGTACTCGCTGCAGCTAACTGATGACACAGCTCTAGAACAGAAGCAGTTTCCTTTCATCACTTCCTAGACCTCAACTCAGAAAGAATTAGACTTGGATGATGTGCTAAAAAGTCTGTGAACATGTATCTGAAATATTCATATGTTCAGAACTCTGAATAGATTTACTGTTCAAGCCACTCAATTTGTAAAAACGCAACACAGAAAGACAGACAGATCACAGTGTTCCACTTCAGGAATATGCAACCAGTTCTGTGCTGCAATTCAGAGTCCAGTCAGGCTGAAGGAGGTGGCTGCTCTTACCTGGAGGGTTTGTTCTTTTTGGAATGTTTTGAGGTTCTTCTGGTGCTCCAAAGATATTAGAAGCCATCCTGTGTGGCCTGCTTGAAGAAGAAACTTCTGTACTCCCAAAGAGATTACTAGAACCTCCTCCTGGGGGCTTCAATACCCTACGTTGCAGAATGAGAGAAGCAAGAGACAAAGTTTGTTTGAAACTTACAGCATTCAACATATTTGATAACCTCTCCCCATTCTCCTTTGTCTGTTATGAATAACTATTAGAACTTACTTCAGATAATTCTGCTATGTCCATGAAGCATCTACTTTTCACGAGCTGTTCTAATAAAATGTTCTCAAGCTCAGCACAAATATTGCCAGCCATCAGTCAACTTGATCATTATGTTATCTGCGATAGCTTGCAATGGTCATCACAGTGCCATCAGAACAAATGCCTACGCTGTCATGTTCCAGAAGCAATGGGAGATTAAGACAGGACATATGACTCTGGTTAGTATTTTAAAAATAACCATTACAGAAGCAGACTTTCTGCTAAACTGCACCCAACAGCTTCTCATCTCTGATACAATTCCAACCCATTGACTTTTAAATAAAAGCAGACATTTCATAACTACTAAAAAATTTGCTAGTTTCAACCATCAGTTTTCATATTCGCTGCTGTGGAGTTAGAATGGAAAGGTGGAATGCCAGAAGCCAAAATTTTAGTGGTCAAATCCATTAAGACCAAAGCTCTGCACCAGAGATATATCAAATGGATCCTCATAAAACTTGGAAGTTACAACAGAAATGGACTGACTTGTTGAAAAGCTACCAAAAGGAATGCTTGTCCTTGAGTTGTATGTCCACAGTTACTACCTATGCCTTGTTCAACGGGCTTTAGGTCCTGTCCTGAAAAGGAACTGAACCACTACTTGGGAGTACAATCAGTGGAAGTAGTTGGAAAACTAACAGAAAAAGCATGGGAAAGCAACGAACACCTAGGTATCAAAACCAATCTTTACAGTAATGCCTGCTTGACCAATTTCCCACAATCTTAACAGCTAAGCCAGAGGAGCAGCTGAGTTGTACCTCAAAAAAAACCTGATCGGGAACCTAAACTAATTTTTACTTTTATACAAAAAGAACAGTTATAAATCGCAAGATCTTTATCCCACTCTACCTGAACAGAATTCAAACATCAGTAAATCAATACAACACATTCCGTTCATAGATCTGTGACAGAAGCAAGATCTCTCAGGTTAGATAGCTGCCAGGCATAAAAAAAAGGTTCCTCTCAGGGCCAAGATCTACTCCAATTTAAGATTTAATTTCACAAAAGTAGAGATATGTGGCTGCCCTGTCAGAAAATGAGCTGTGTCAGCATTTCAGATCTCAAGACGCAGAAAGCATCTTTTAGTCCAGGAGCAGTTTATACCCTCAGAGAGACTGTCTTTACTGTCCGATTTCAGTATTTTAATACTTAGTATGACTGTGGATTTAATGAATGCCTTTAGCTCGAGGGAGTGACTAGAATGTCAGTAGACAGGACAACAGTCTTATCCACCGCACAGGTTAAGATCATATCTGAGCAGAAGGTTTATTTACAATTTAGTGTCCAATAGACTACAGATCCAACTATAGGATCTCTGCATATCTTAGAAGATCTAAAACTGCTATTAAAACAGACACCATGTACGCAAATTATGTTTTGATCATCCCTAACGGTCCAGAAACCATGAGGCAGTTTAAAGCATTTAAACTTGGGAGATGGAAAGAAGTAAAAAGGGAACAATCAAATAAAACCTAGAGGAGTTTGGGAAGCAGCTCCTGCTAAAAGAGTAGGCCTGCTACTGTCCCTCATATAATTTAAGTAATTTCTGACTTGAACCATTCTTTTAATCTATTTTTTAAACGCATCTAGTCTTTCTTGAGTTCTAAGTATACTATCAAAGAGACTGAAAGGTAGAGTTTACACAGATGGAGTTTCTTACATTATAGATTCACTCAGTTTACCATGCTGATATCTTAACGCACACCTACAAGTGTAGGAGGGAATTACAAAATAACCACATTCAGATTCTTTTGGTTTAAGAAAAACAACCAGTCAGAAGAATCAAATTACTTCTCATTCCTGCAACTGGATTTAAGATCCATTACAGAAAAAAATTCTAGACAAACCCTATTTTAAGATTAAAGGTCTTTATATTTCAGTTAACAAACTTAATTAAGCATCAAAAGGAATCCCACAGTGATTACCTTCTATTGTCATTTTCAGCTCAGTATACATCCTAAGAAAACCCTACTGTTGCAATGAATAAGTCAGAAGCATCACTTGAGGTGCTCACAAGACACATTGAAATCAGGGCAATAGGTGACCTTTCCTGCCAGCATCCTCCAAAAGAATGTCTTGACTCCACATATACAAAGTGGATTTGCCTCCTCAATATCAGAGACTTTTAATTGCTAGGAACCTCACAATATTCACAGAACCATGGCACGGTTTGGGTTGGAAGGGACCTTAGAGA
>NW_010145126.1:0-6406 GCF_000699245.1 Pterocles gutturalis
CCGGACCGCGCTGGGCGCAGGCTGGCGCAAAGGCCCAGCGAGCAATTAGATGTGAATGGTGTTATGAGTTAATTAACTCTGCCTGTACGTCACGAGGCAGGAGTGACCTGCGCGGCCGTGTCTGGCAGCAGAATGTGAACACAGGTCCTCTCTAGGTGATGCACTGGCCCCTGCTTACCGACCCGCTGAGACAGGGATTGTCTCTCTTAGCTGCTAAAGCAGCAAGCGGCCTTTGTTCTAGGACCAGTCCCTTCCATGTTGAGCATTGCAACCCTTGTGGATAACCAGGTGAAAGAGGACAGATCTCTACCTGAAGCAAACAAAACATTAATTAGCAGCTTGCTGGTCGCAGTAGATCTGTGCGATTCTGTAGCACAGTAAAAGGATTAACTACTAATAGATTTTAAAAATTACTCTCTAGCTGAACCGGTTGTGAGGAAGGAACTTCATAACATGCCTGAGGAGTCTGTATTCATCTACTGCCTTGTAGGAGACAGAGCCTAGTAAGTAACTGTTTTAATGCCAACAACTAATACAACTTGTGGACTGGAGGTTAACTGACTTGTTGAAACAACTGACTGAGCTGACCTTTTCTGCAAGGAATCAAGCTTTTTTTTTTTTTTTTTTTTTTTTGAGTTTTGAGTTTTGAGGTCTACACTATCCTTTATGTGAACTATTTGCATGCTTGCTTCCAGAAGTGGGTTGGGGAGGTGTGAGGTAAAGACCTTTGAATCATCCTTTTGAGGGAGTTTTAACAGGCTAACTTCAAACTCCACCTCTACAAGCTGTGCTTAACCCCTTCTTCCTCAACAGCTGGAAAGATCCCAACAATGAATTCAGGAAGAATCTGAAACTAACAGGAGTGCCTACACTACTTAAATATGGAACAGTAAGTGATTTATTCTATGTTCTGGATCTACTGGCATTCAGATGGGAAACTGGCAGGAGCTCATGGCTGCAACTGAATCAGTCATAGTCATGCATGTTTTCTGACACCATCTCTTGTTTAAAACTAGCAGACAATTAGGGACAGCTCTTCTGCTCCCTCCGATGCACTTTTCCTGGCTCAAAACAGTTCTTCAAGAGAGAACCACTCTGCTTTCTGTATAATGTTGTCTATAATAAACATCTAGTAATGCAAGTATTTACATTTAACATGTAGTGGTTGAGGGGTAGAGAAAATCCTTAGCAACATATTGTTAGCCTCCTGACTTGCAGCTCCTCAACTTTAAAAAAAATCCAAATGCTGAATTATGTGAGTGGAACAAGGTTTTGTGCAGTATACTCTTGATTCAGACAGACTACAGCTCAAGTTTTAACTTGTGCATATTATTTAAATTAGCAGTTAATTTCTTAGAAATGCCTGTTTCAAGGCCAGAAAACCCTCAGGCACTTTTCAGTTATTCTTACCTTGCTTGCTCCACCCAATCCCCCACCCTCCCTGGAAAAACAATTGCTGCAATATGGCTAATGTTAGTATGTACAAACAGATCTAGTCTACAGGTTTTTGAGTTGCCCCTAAAACATCTTAACTTTTCTTTCAGCCTCAGAAGCTGGTTGAAGAAGAATGTTTTAAAGCAGAGCTTGTGCGTATGTTGTTTACTGAAGACTAAATCCTCCAGCAGTCAATCATTTACAAAGATGTTAATCTCAAGTTATTTGCAATGTCCTTTCAAGGAATCTTTAACCTTTTTTTTTAAAACTTTCAGTTAATTCCTTCAGACTAGTCAAGATAAATGTAATTAAGTTCTAGGTCCAAACCTTCCACTAAAATCCTGCAACAAAAAACTGTATCTTTCCTTTCATCATGTTCAAATAAACTCAAGTTTGCAAGCAGTCTCTTTCCAAAGGAGCCGACCTCATGTTATAAACTGAGAGAGCAGCCTACAGTTACTGAAGAGTGAGACTTAACTGCAAAGTTACAACTTTAATAGTGAGTAAGGAGGGTGGGGGGGAAGGAGAAACAGAAAAGCCTGCTTATTCTTCCTAAATCTGACTCTACATAGCTACTGAAGCTGTTAAGATAAATTTTCAGCACCAGAGATGTTTAACAGCTTATCTGTTCAGTCTAAGTACAATAAGATGACAGTCCTGGTGTCACTGATCACATGTTAAGGGTTAACAGTTGCAGTACCTGCTTCTACAAGGATATGAAATGTAACGCAAATGCAGCACTAATACAACCTAAAATACAACAACTAAATCCCCGACAGCTGCCAAGATCTGTGGTCTTAAATAAAAACTATACAGAAATAAATAGCAAATTCTTCTCTGATAGTGCAAGCGTTTACACCTTTTTTTTGTCACACAAATCATTTTCACTACATGTGTAGAGAAGCCTAAGAGCAGCCACTATTTCACTGGCAGAAAACCAAGATTAAAGTAGGCTGACTTTAATGGAACAGATACAGCTACAGACTATTTCCTTCTGTTGAGTACCCGCAAAGTTTATTTTTATTTATCTGTTCCACTCCTGCACTCCTTGTCTTGTCACACTTTGATTTCTCTCTCTAAAATAGGCAGTAAGGAAAACTCTGTAAGACACCCAGCAACAACCTGTTTATCAGGTAAAGAGAAATGCCAAGTAATAGCCCGGTGCTGTTTCAAGGCAAAAATCCACAATTTAGATTTTGCACAGCATCATCACTTCAACTTTGCTCATCCCGCAGTTGTAAAAAGTAGAACACGAGGGAGTTCTTCGCCAAATTTTGAGACACATCATTATTTTCCAGGGAAAATGCCTCCTAAGAACAGACTTCTGAGCTACACTTTGTGTTAGATACTTGTATATCAATGCCCTCGAAGCTATGTTTTGTCTTCAAAATCAAGGGGAATCAATAACTACAGTAAGGAATGCTCTTAGAAAATTGTTCATGCTACAAAATAAATTGTAGGTGTTTATCAGTCTTTTATCTTTAAAAAAGGTGGAAAAAAACAGTCAATTGATAAATCAAAAATTAAATGTACACACACCCAGAGCCAAACTTACAAAAAGGTTCATTGTAAATACTTCAACTGACACAAAGTACACCTTATCATCACTCTTCCAAGTGCTTTTCATTTTACAGAGGTGTTGTTCTGTTGCTGCTGCTCTGCAAGTGCTTGCTGGAGGCGCATTCTTTTCCGTGAGTAGTGCTGCCAGTGAAGAATCTGTTGCTCATCAATAAATTTAGCACACTGAGCATTTACCAGTTCTTTGCGGAAATGTTCATATTGGAGCAGCTCTAACATATGCAAACATTGAGGATACCTGCATTAAAAATAAACATCCTTTAATACAGGTTTTTCCAAGGTACACTAAAACTGCATTTTCCAATACTGCAGCTCATTATTTTAGTTTTATCATGTATGTGCTTTACTCAACTATCGGACCACTTAAGACTGTACATATTCCACACACTGTAACTTAATAACATCAGTATTAGAGGAGGAAACAAGGATATACATGCTTGCTTAGAGAACCTTTTCTAATGTCTGGATTTTACTAAAATACATAACAACTACAGTATCTGTTTCTAGAGCTCATTTAAAGAACATAACCAAGAACTTTACTCCAAAAATCCTAAGGATTGTGCACACTCACAAAAATGCAAAGTCATCCTTTGTTTTGCATAAGCAAGAACAATGCAAAATCACTCTTAGAATGTACTTACTGGCCTAACTGAAGCAGTTTTGTACTATCATGTTCAATGGTTTCATTTTAAACAAATGGTAAAGTGCAGATAGAGCTGCCAAAGGAAGATTCCTGGTTTTATAATTTTGTCTGTTCTTGCTACATCTGGACTGGTGGAAACAGGAAAACTGATGTTGCATATAAAGACAGTGGGGAGGACAAAGGTAAGGTTACAGGCAGAAATCAAACACTGACACACTGCTGTACAGTACATAATAGAAGGTAAACATTAAGTCATTAAAATGCAGAAACCTAAGTGATTTTAACACTTACTTCAGGTATTTTGCATATTCAGGTTCTTTCCAATAAAGTAAATATTTAAGATAATTTACAAAAGCTTTGTCTTTGAAGTAGCCTCTTTGTGCAAGAACTGAAATAAAATGACAAATAAGGAATTGTCAGTTATGGATGCGTGAAAAAAATCTGCCAAACTTGAAGAATATGTATTCACAAAACGATACAAAGAGGCACTTTAGTCAAAACTTTATAACTGCATTCAAATTTTGGTAATTCAAAATGAAAAAAAAGCACAGGGAAAAATATACCTTATGTCAACATACTTGGTGTAATTAATCTCATCTCCCTTACGATATGTATCCTCCATACAACAGCAAGGAAGAGAACAGCTTTTTGAAACAGGAAATTTTGACTGTAGCATCAAAATTGGCAGGGAATTCAAGGGAATTCACTATAGTACTGTATGAAACCATCAGTAACATTAGTAAAATTCTGCTTTCAGATAAAGGAATACTGTTAACTTGATATTATTTTTTAACTACAGACTTATTTTTGTCTCCACTAGATAGATGCATATTTTTCTTCATTTCAACCAATAAAACATTTTGCATTTTAAAAAAATCTACCTGTTAGAAATCTAGACAAATTAAATTATTTACAGACTACCCTCATGCTGTGAAAGACCCATTCCCTTTTCTTTGTTTAGCCCCCTCTCTCCCTGCTTAACATTACCAGCAGTAATACACACCATTAAACTACATTCATGCCTCAGGATCCTGGCATTTACTTGTAAGTACTCACAGTTGAGGTAATTTGGATTTGCCAGACATTGAACAAACTCTAACTCCAGCTGGAACCGAAGTCGATTTCCTGTATCATCTGATACATGAGAAGAACAGTAAGAATTGGACCCACACAAAAGATTTGAAAGTAATTTTTTCAGTTTGAGCCACACAAATAGAGATAACATGTTTAAACAGGAGAAAAAGCAGTAACTCCCTATAATAAATGCGGATTCATTTAGCAAACCCTTCATCACATGAATCAGTGTTGGGCCTGCATTAATAACCCCGTGCAATGCTACAGGCCAACCTTCTGAAAAGCAGCTTTGCAGTAAAGGACCTGGGGTCCTGGTGGACAAGCCGAACACGACCTGCAGCGAGCCATCACAGCAGAGCAGCTCGAGAGCATCCTGGGCTGCACTGGGAAAAGCACTACCAGCAGGTGAAGGTGGGGATCCTTCCCCTCTGCTCAGCACTGCTGGCACCTCACCTGCTGTGCTGCGTCCAGTTATAGGCTCCCCAGGACAAGACAGACATCCATACGAAGGACCAAGTCCAGCAAAGGGACACAAAGATAATTAAGGGACTGGAGCTTCTGACGTACCAAGAGGCTGACAGAGCCGGAACTGTTCAGCTTTGAGAACAAACGGCTCAGGGATGAGCATAAACCAAAATACAGGAAATTCCCTTTAAACACAAGTCTGGAGCTCTGTGGCGTTTTCTGGGTTTTGTTTGTTTCAGTTTTTTTTGGGGGGGGCTGTTTTTTTGGTTTGGTTTTGTTTTACTGTGAAGGTGATTGATCATAGGGACACGTTGGTCAGAGAGGCTGTGGAATCTCCATCCTTGGAGACACTGAAGACCTGACTAGACAAGGTCCTGAGCAATCTGGTCTAGTCAACCCTGCTTTGAACAGGGGGTTGGACCAGATGATCTCCAAAGGCTCATTATTAAATTATTCTTTACAAACTACTGAAGTAATTTTTTAATCTAAAATAGCCCACACTCCCTTTAGTTCTTTTGATTTTTGTAGCATCAATGAAGACTAAATAAAATACTTTAAGTAGGAGTAATTATTTATGTAATACTTGCAACCTTTATGGCATAAAAATTAGGCGGTAGTAATTTGATAAATTCTATTTGCCATTATATTTTAGTGACAAGTCCCTAACGCTTTAGCGACTCTCTCTCATACCTCAGAGCATTCCCGTACTACAGAGAACGGCTGTGTCCTTACAAAATGAGAAACTTGAACAGAGAAGGCAAGAGCCGTACAACTCGAGCTGGGAACACAGGTAATGAGGAGAATGTGTTACTCCTAACCACCACGAACTCAGAGCAAACCCCCACGGACGGCAGACAGCCCCTCAGGTCTCAGAGGTCGGCTGGTTCCACCAGAGACCACCCGTCCCCAGGACTGCGAGGCCAGCGCCCAGTTCCAGCTGCACCCATCCACAGACCCTCACACCAGGACGGCTGTGCGCCTGCACACACTTCTGTCTGCACAGTCCCCAGGCACAGCAACCCGCCCGGGGCTGGCGGAGAGCTGTGAAACCAGGGCTGTCCTCAGGGGGAGGGACGGGCCGGGACACCGAAGGCCTCGTGCTCCCCGATCTGCACCTCCTGCATCAAGGGCAAGGGTTAAAAACGAGGCGGAGGCGTCCCCCGTGGCAACAGCTGTGTGCAAGTTTCGGGAAAGCGGGGTGCAGCTCCGCAG
>NW_010145127.1:0-11008 GCF_000699245.1 Pterocles gutturalis
CTCACAATTCGGCAGAAAGCCAGAGCTGTACAGTAAACGATGATTATAATAATAAATAATGATAAAAAATAATAACAATAAATAATAATAAGGGGAAGTTTGTAAATGAATAAAATCAAGCTTGGTTTGACTGAAGGCAACATACAATATGTTAAATATATTTCCAAGGGCATGGATTATCCCCAAAACATTCACTGCAGGATTTCTGAAATAAGTGACTGGCAAAGGTTTGCTGCTGTCAGCTGTCTCTTTCCTTTCCATATCTATATTAGTGAAGATTAATCCATATACAACTATCACCACAGATGAAAAAATGGAAATAAACCTCAAGGAAGTAACTAGGAATGGCTTGAGGGGGAGTCCTGTGAAGAGGGGAGAACTTATAGCAGCCTTCCAGCACTTAAAGGGGGCCTACAGGAAAGATAGGGAAACACTCTTTATCAGGGAGTGTAGCGATAGGACCAGGGGTAACAGTTTTAAGCTGAAAGAGGGTAGATTTAGATTAGATATTAGGAAGAAGTTTTTTCCTGTGAGAGTGGTGAGGCACTGGAACAGGTTGCCCAGGGAAGTTGTGGATGCCCCATCCCTGGAGGTGTTCAAGGCCAGGCTGGATGAGGCTTTGAGCAACCTGGTCTAGTGGGAGGTGTCCCTGCCCATGGCAAGGGAGTTGGAACTAGATGGTGTTTAAGGTCCCTTTCAATGCCAGCCATTCTGTGATTCTATGATTCTACAAGTACATGGGTTGATAGCCTTAGTCAGGCTTTTTTGGGTAATTAAAATAAAATAATCCAGGAAGGCTTCTAATTTTCTCCTCCACTATCACCAGTTTTTAGATGCTAATAATCCTTCTCTTAAGTTACGTGCTTGTTTTCTGTCACATCAGGGTTTTACTTTAAGGTATCTGAACTCATTTTGGAAACATCACAAGCCTACTCGACTAATGATTTTTGATGTGATCACTTTTGAAACTAGGGTTCATATCACCTAAATTTAGCCATCTCAAAGTCAAGGCTAGCCATCTCAGCTTCCCTTTTATCCCAAATGGAGAGAAGGCAATTCTGATTTTAGATGTGGATGATTTGTCTTCTGTAACCACCTCTCTCCATTAACCGTAGAGCAGATAAGGGTGACTAGTTTGAACTAGACTCCTAACATTTAGACAGACCAATGTTACATGAGAAGAATCTCACCTTTTGCATCCTCTCTTGGGTGGTTTCTTTTTCAGAGAATAGACACTTAGAAATATACTATGTTGAATAAGATTACTTTACAGTCCCACGTTTTCTGATGATCAGCTGGGTTTTTACCTTTTTCCTCTGCTATTTCCCAACCTAATGACTAGCCCCAGAGGGCCTCTTGCTGGTATTCTGCCTAAATTTTCACTTTTATTAATGTCATCCTATTAAGCATAGCTATATCACACCTGCAGAAGGTGATTAATTTTCCTCCTACTGAGGACTTTATTTATTCAAAAGCTTTTAGACTCTTCTCATAAATCTCGCTAGGTTTCTCACTGCCAAGCTATACAATTTGAATTTTCTAATGTTTACACATTACCCAGTTCTTCCAATCATTATGTTGCTCTTCTCCAAACTTAGCCTCCCTTGACAAAAGTCGTAGGACCTAGGCAAAGGACTCTGCTTCTAAACATAATTTATTTTAGGTTTTAAATTTAAATTTAATTTGATACACCTCTGCAAATGTTTTTTCTCCTCATATTTCCATTGCTTTTCATTAAGCTTATTCTACATATTACTCTGTCTTGACAAGCTTAATCAACATGTTAAGTTTGGCAAAGCAACTTCTTATTATTCTTCCCCGCGACATGCCCCAATGACTGCATGACATAGCACGTGTATGTATATGGGAATTAAATCACAGAAAGCTTTGCTAGATGAAGAAACACAAAAACAGCTCTAAGCTGTCCGAATTTGTGAGAGAAGGGAAGGAGAAAAGAAGATTCAAAGTTATTATTGCCACTTAGAGTTGGAGATACCAATCAATACTTGGACTCCTGCAATATGTAAGAAAACACCCATCCTTAGATATCCTTGGAAGCTATGTGTGTCTAATTTTTAGGCAAGTCAACAGAAGTTGTAAAATCAATTTGATCTCTTAGAAAGCATTATTTTATAGTCGTATTTTGAAGGAAGAAGAGAAGCTGCTAAATTTTAAAATATCATGGTACATACCTCTGGTTTTGTTTATTATGAAATTATTCTATAATGTTTATTCATAATGATTAAATTTAAAATGTAATGTTCCTAGACATGTTTCTAAACCAAGACTTATAGTATATAATATGCCACGTTTGTTTAGTTTGGTTTTTTTTTGTTTTGTTTTGGTTTGGTTTTTTTTCCGTTAGGAAACCATCATTAATGTTGCCTTACAAACCTAGGGAAGGATTATTTCTAACAAAAGCCTCACAAGATTTTGTAGTATGGACTGAGCCTTCTTATGTATTTTGGAAAGATCTACAGTCATAAATGTCAAAATATTATGCATTCTCTGTGTCAGAGTGACACTAGAGATCCCAACATATGAATTGCTATTTACTGACAAAGTTATGTGCATGTGACAATCTTTTATAAAAAAAAACGACAGTATGAGTTGTATGGTCTTCTTCCTCAATCCTGATCTGCATATTCAGCTCAGTTACTCTGAAAATTAAAATAAGCATTAGTGAAACTCCTCAGGAAACGGGAATGTTGATTCCTTATCCAACAGCAGGTGATGCTCTTGCCGTAGGCAAACAGTTTTTTCTTCCTCAGAGAGTGAGTGCATCATCTGCTGACACAGCTTGAGATAAGATCTACAATATTCTCAAGTTCTCGTGCTTATGCAGCACATGGTAAGCATCAGTGCAACACTGAGATAAGAGCTGAGTGAACCAATCAGTAGGAGTTAATAAGCAATTCAGGCAGCAGTGGAATGCAGTACATCGTCCTGAGGAAACAACAAAAACCTATTTCAAAGGTGCTTGTGCTGTCACCCAGTAGTATTTCAAGGCTGCCCTAGTATTAGACAGTGTGAGAGTGAACTACACTGTGTGCCCACAATCTCTGTTCTTTACTACTTAAAGGAAAACAAACAAAAAACCAAACAAAAAAATCCTATGAGTCATCCAGTTTAGTTAGCTAACACATCTTCCTTCAAGTAATTTTTTTTTTGGTTGATGTTGAAATGACAGCAAATTGACAGTAATATGCATTCTAAATGGCACAATTAAACGCTTATTTACTCTGTTGGAAAACTTTTTCAGATTTCAAAGATCATTAAATCTACTCCACTTCAGGTAGAAGTTACCCCACTTCTAGTTAATCAAAAGGACATTTTATTGCCATGTCTGCACTGTCAGGAACATTAAGGAGGAGTCCCTGGGATTTATATTGCAAAAACGGTAGATCTGTTTTGAATTTTCTGATGGTTACTTGTGGGAAACCTTTTTAGAAGAAAAATACTTATGTTTATGAGAATCTCCTTAGAAGAAAAATACTTATGTTTGTCAGAATCTTCTTAGGAGAAAAATACTCATGTTTGTCAGAACATTTTTTAGAAGAAGGTCCTCATGTAGTTGATTTCTACTACAGGAGAAAATAACACCTGCAAGGGATGAGAAAGAAAGCAATTGTACAGAATGTGAGTGAGATAAGGAGGAACTGAAGGTAAACAATCAGCATGATTAGGTAATGTTAAGGGTCCCGTTCCCAGGAACAAAGTTAGACAATAGTAACCTTGTCTTTAGGATTTTAAAATCCTTGTATCCAATTAGTAATTGCCAAATCTGTGTGAGTTCTGTATAAAAGTGTGTAATCGAGGCATAATAAATGGCTACAGCATGATCATATTGGTCTGCAACTGAGTCCCTGCCAGTGGCAGTTACTGTCAAGGTAAAATTCTAAGCTTCTTGTTATTTATAGACTGTACAGTCCTGACTGCCATGAGTACTTCTTGTTACAGCCTGGCTATGACCTAAAATATACAGCTTCATAGAATCATATCATCGAATCATAGAACGGTTTAGGTTGTAAAGGACCTTAAAGATCATCAAGTCCCAACCCCCCTGCCATTGGCAGGGACACCCTCCACTAGACCAGGTTGCTCAAAGCCTCATCCAGCCTGGCCTTGAACACCTCCAGGGATGGGGCATTCACAACAGCCCTGGGCAACCTGTAGCTTCTAGGGCCTGAATCAAAACTATAAGAAAGGTATTGGATTTTATGTGGGGGGATGGCTTGTGGTCACTGAGAAAGCTTTGTGCGAGAAATCAAGAAAAGTATGGGAATAATCAGCACTTAAGATGAACTAGATCTTTTAAATTAGGCCTTTGATCACATCAATAAGATTATAACAGTAAAAGAACTGGTATTGCTTTGCACTGAGTCTAACACAGAAAGACTTAGAAATGGCTCCAAATGAAACAAATACTTTCAGCTTTCAACTTTTTAACCTCAGTGGTGAGGTTAAACACAGGGAAAAATGTCATTCTGGAAAATGTGAAAACAAAGATTACCAAAACTGAGGTGAAATGAAACTTAAAACTTAACCTGCTCAAGTTCACCTGCTTGTTGTGAAGTGTATAGAAGGGAAATCAATTTGACATTAAAATTTCACTAAAAAATCATTAAAGATTTTTTTTGTCAAGTTTCAAGTGCACATGCCATAGCAAAGTAAATTTAATCTTATTGCTACGTAAAGGCTGTAGTAGTGTAAACTGAATGTGGGAAAAGTGGTCTAGGCATCGAGATGCAGTTTTTTGACAATTATTTGTCAGATTCTCAAAGATTTCAGGAAAGAGAACCATTAACACTGTTAGCAAGATCTGAAAGTACTTCCAATTCAGATTATTTTTTGAACTGGAAGCAATGTGGCTTGGTTTCAGAAATCATTGAATAAACTGAATGAGAGACTGATCACTGATACGGCAGCGATAAATACTAAAAATAGATTAAAATAGTTTTTAGTCAAGAATATATCTCAAAAAAAATGAAAATTAATATAACTCTATTTACAAGGTTGATTATAAAGTGCAGGTTAAAAATGTTGAGTTTGAAGAGTTACTGGATATCCACAGTTTCCACTGAAAATGAACAGGGTGAGATTGAAACTTGGATTCCCACATGGTGTGAAATATCAGGCATCTCTATTTCTCTGACATTCAAGTTTGTGTTGACTGCCCAGGTTGAAATTAAATTCAGTGAACCAATTCCTGCCTTCATTCTTTCCGTTTACATTCCTATCTAGCCTGTTGGGGTTCTATAACTTCTGGAGAAAGTGCAATTGTCTGGTGTCCCTCCCCTAGAAGCAGCTATAGTACATGGCACAAATTTTAGGAATTTCTCACTACATGGTTAGGCTACTGTATTGTACATGCAGAGTGAAAAAACAGTAGGTGTTCTGAATCAGGGTTTCTTCTTATAAACATTCATTCCAAAAGTAGGTGGTTTGTCTGAGCCTTGGAGAAGCTTAAGATGTGTAAGCTTTTCTAGAAAACAAGCTACCTCTTCCAGGAATGGAAGCATTTTAAAAATCATGGGTTCACCCAATAAGCCCAAAATAGTCCTGCTAATAAGAACTCAGTGCAGAGGCACTGTCCCACACCAGCGAGACCCTTCACTGGGTTTACATTTGTGCACGAAACAAAGCACAATGAAAAAGATAAAAAATCAATTCCCAATCCTCGTGGCCAGTCTGTAGTTCTCCTACACAATGTGATAAGGTGGGTCAAAACATAAATGCTTTTTAGACAAAAATCATGAGACTCTCTTCACCATGAATATCTTAAAATACACAAGCTGTTTTTTGAAGAGCTAAGATGGTATGAAAATATGAGTAATGTCACCTTTCTAAAGCAGATCATATAAACCATCTTGAAGGAAATAAAACTTCTGCCTCTTACTGGAGTCCATATAGATCCAGTAAAACATGTTTACAGAACAAGAGTGTTGCTCTGGTAGATGAATGCGAGTTTCAGATTTAGATCTCAATTCAGCAAGTCACATGAGCACATTTACCGCACTTTAGACTTCTCAAAGCATACACAGTCAGGCTTGAGCTGTATTATACGTCCGGATGCAGTTCAACATTTGCACATCAGTTTTATTTTTGGTCTGTTCTAGAACATGTGACTTTTGACATGAGGTGACACCTACTGTAGCTTTTATTATTAAACTGAAACTCTATTTAGTTTAAAGATCACGACTTCTAAGGCAAAATTACACAAACAAAACCATGCAGAACATAATCTACCGTGACAAATCAGTAGATTTAATGCTGCAAGGTTAAAGAAAACTGATTTTCTCCTTGACATGGGGACAGGGTTGAGGAAAAGATTAAGTATATAAGTATTGTATTTTGGAGGGAAAATGAAATCTTTATATATAATGTCAGTCACACAATTATTATTTCAGTGGTTCAGTGAGTTACCATAGTAATACTAACAAACGGCTTTTGAAATACTTTATTTAGCTTAATCACTGGGGGGAGGGGTTATTGTATTCAGAATCAAGCTCAATCAAAATGACAGAATCATTTTTTTCCCATAACTACAGCAAACAGCCCCTGGCTTCACCAAATATGCTTATTGCTTACTTACAGATCCATCCAGAAATCATCCTCACTTATACTACTTAATGCATGAATATATTGTGAAGGACCCAGAGTAAATCATTCAAGTGGTCACTTTTCATTTTAGAAGGACCTTATCTGTGGCTTTGTGTGATTCCCACCGACTGTGTGCTGCTTGCAGAACACTAGAAGTTGTGGTTACATGACACAGCTCACTGCTGTGGGTTGGCACTGACACTGGTTTCAAACAGCATCCTTGTGAGGGGCAGGTGCTGTAGGTAAAGTCAGAGCCTGGCTGTTGCATCTTTAAGTGACAAAGCTTACTTGTTTAGCAGGCAATATTCATTGCAAGTAAGCATTACAGTATCAGATAATCCCTTGCTTAAGGGGAGCTGAAATAATAGGAACTGAAGCATAATATTGGCTTTTAGGAGTAAAAGCCATGGAACAAAACAAGCATCCACATCCACAGAAGATCAGATGTGTGGCAGATTAAAAATCAGATTCTTGAATGTTCATGGAAAGATCTATATATAAAATTACTAGATTGTTATGCTGATGAATGCAATTGCTGTTCGATTCTTCTGGCTCAGAAAAATAAAGTTTTGTAATTTCTCATAGCATCTAAAATAATAAAGTGTAAGCTCAAACTATATATCTTGGATGCCAGAAATATCTTCCTGGGAGATAACTATTGCAAAAGGATGTAGTTTTTTGTGTGTGAGGGATAGCTTTTCCTTTTCAATCAAGCATAAAAGTTTATAACAGATTGTTTGAGTGACTGGGTACATTTATACCTTTTGCATACAGATGAAGGCATCATAGTGTTAAAGAATATGCTACAGATGGCAAAAATCTGGCTGATCATTGAATAAATTTTAACTCCATGGAATATGGTGAATTTTAATGAAATGATAGCCAATAAACTAATAGACACATGGCCATCCCCTCTTTAAATAACTAAGCTGTGACTTTCTCACTTCAGTCCTGCTGACTGGTGTGGAGAATTGATATCAGAAAATTTATATATCATGTGACTGACTCTTAGGCTAGCCAACCAAATAACCAGTAGCTACAGTTCATATAAAACTCAGACTTTTGATTGATTAGTGTTAATGTTGTGCAAAGGATTAGCTTCCTAGACACTACCAATACAAATAGAAATAAGTTTATGAATCCAGTTGTAACTGATAAGGCACAAAGTAAAAATGAACATATTCTGCTGACTTTCAATGCATACCAGATTTGAAAATCATTGAGTAACAAAGTTTCTAAAAGTTATATAGCAACTTAGAAAATGCATTCTCACATATGGGAAGAATTCCACCTACAATTCCATGCAACTTTAAATTCTTTTAAAAGTCTGTTCCCAAGGCACTTTTGAAAAGGTGATTTATTTCAAAGTCCACTAGAGCACCTGACAGTATGCAGAAGCAAAGTTTCACTTCCAGAGACTGGAAGAGAACTTTTAGAATGTAGGATGGCCCTATATACAGTCAAACCTTTGTCACAATAATACAGGAAGCCAAGTATACAGTGCAGAAACAGCTCTTCAGAAAAAAACTCTACTTTAGGAAAAGGTTATGTTAGGTTCAATTTCTGCTTTTTTTCTTGTTTTTTGGTTTTTTTTGTTGTTGTTTGTTTGGTTTTTTGTTTTTTTTTTTGGTTTTTTGGGGTTTTTTTGGGTTTTTTTTTCCAGTTTCGGGGAATATATGATTTTTATGAGGCCTGAGAAAGGTAAGGACTACCTTGATCCGAGAGAAGAAGTGACAGGTAGCATGTGCTCCCCTGTCCCGGGAAGCCGGGAAGTGGGAGTGGCAATGGTGGTGAGGTAACCACAGCCCCTGGATGAAGAACTTGTCTTGTGCACGTGGGAGTGTAGAGAGTCACACTGACCTCCAATACCAGCCATAGCCTTCCCCAGCCTCTCTCATGACTCCTATCCACATGTGCTGGAACATATTCCTACAACGCCCCCTTCCTCTCCAAACCCACAAAACCCCCTTCCAGCAGCTCCTGCCCTGCCTAACACCCATCAAGGCAAGGACAAAGCCAGTCTGGGGGCTGAATCCCTCAAGGACACTTTCCTAGGCCTCAGAGAGGGGCTCATTTGTTGTGGCATTTGCGTTCCTTTGTCCGGCATGCATGTTGTGCTGCCAGCTGAGTGTTGACCCAGGTATTTATGGGCAGAAAAGCCAAAAGGACAGTATCTATACCCATGAGAATCACCTGGTGAGTCGCTCTGGGGCTGCTCTCCCCGGCACCTCAGTGAAATGCCATCCCAAGGGCTCTGAGGATGTTGCTTCCTCCTCCATGTGCCCTGGTGTTTTCTGCCAGCTCCAGGAAACAGCCTTAAGAGTCCCAAGAGCTCTAGAGAGTCTCCAGCATAAGCAGGAGCATCAGTCTGTGGTATGGACCTTCAGGACGTGACTCAGCAGTCCCCAGATCCATACACCCTTCTGTAAGGTGTGGGACAGGTCTTTGGACCCCTGAACAGGTCTCTGATGGGGGCCTGCTGTGTTCTTCCCATCATTGCTGTCTGTGGCGAGAGAGGGGCCACCATTACCTACTGGGAGAGGCAGTGCGAAGGCAGCTTCCACTTCCCCCATGACTGTGAGGAGGGTTCTGTCTTTCAGTTCTTTGGGCAGTACAGGTAGGGGCTGATGGCCCTCATGCAGGGCCTCTTGTGCCTCCATCCCCCTCCTGTCAGCACTGGTCAAGCAAAGGAGGAACATGCTTGCCTTGTCGCACAGTGGCACCTCCTGGCAACCTCCCAGAGCCAAAGGTAGGACATGAAGGGCCCATTTATGCCCCCAGTGCCTCTAATCTGGCTGCTGGAGCTGGGCAGTACCTTTCAGACTCAGCAGTATCCTGAGCTTGGGATGTATCCCTGGCCGTGGGCTGGAAATGACCGTCTTTGTTGGAGCTCCTCCCTGCAGGCAAGCTCCCACTTCAGCACGAGTGCCCCATGCTGTTCCTGGAGGCTGATGCCTAGGTGGGACACACATGGAAGAAGATCATGGGAAGTGGGACGTGCAGTGCTCAGGGAGCAGTTGGCTTCTAGATTCTTTGGGAGAGACCCATCCAGAACAGCAGAAGGACTCAGCATTTCCTGACCTTGCCCACGTCTTTCATCCTCCATCACCCCAGGTCAGCAGCATGGCCCAGCATAAACACTGTAGGCACTCCAGAATGGGGAAGCCTTCTGCATTATTTTCCTGGAGCACAGGAAGTAAAAGCTGTCCTACAACATGATAGTGCTCCCCATGCACCTAGGGAAATGGATGCTTATCAGAAACACCTTTTGGGTATAGACATAGCTGGAAGTGGAGGGCACTTAGGGGGCAAGAGGGACATGTGGATACTGGTGGAGGTAGGGCTTCCACAGAGGTTGGGGAATGGCACCTGTCCCTTGTCTTGGATCAACATTGTCCCTATCCAGACAGCCTGACCTGAAGGGCATCTCCTGGGGTCTCATAAGCATCTGATCCAGTCACACAATGAGGAGTTGTTTCACCCAACTGGAACTCTCTACGCTACATATTTCATGTCCATGCAAAAAAGCTGGTGAAAGACCTGCCCTCATTCCAGCCCAAACCTATACTATCAGAAACAGTTGGAAAACTGATAACTGGATTGCATGTTTCCTACCAAGCATTGCCCAAGAACGGACAGTAAGTACTGTAAATAATCACATCATCAAAGAACCATTTTCCACTCTTCCTCTCTGGATGAAACAGGAGTGCCCTCAGGAGCTGCTTGTAACATAGAATATAGGTGTTCTGCCTTTCTGCAGCTGATATTTTCAGCTGATAATAATTTGCTGGCTTGGGCAACTACAGATGATGTCTGAGACTCCTTTTGTGGCTTTTCCAACTCAGTGAGCTTCTGCATTTCTTTGATTTCCTGAGCTGGTAACTTAAGATCATAGCTGCTTTATATGTGTAGACAGGGAAGGAAAATGGTCATTGACTGATTAACACTAATACAGACAGCAATTTCACAACTTTGTTTGCAATGATAAATGTTTCCCCCTACTAACTGATTTTGGCTCCTTCCTGAGTGTCTGCATGCTTTGTTCTACTGATAAATTTTGACTCTTTCATACTTGTGTGTTTTGGTTTTTAGCACAGTGGGTATATCAGCATCAGGGAAAGATGCCTGGTTTTGAAGATGCGTAAATTTTCTCTAAAGAGATACAAATAACCCTTCAGCAGTAATGATACAAAAAAAACTGGATTCCTTACTGGGCAAGTTAGATAGGTAAATAATTATTCTCCAATTAAAATAGCCTTGGGGTTTTCTTCTTCAAACACAAGTAGGAAAATCCAAGGATTCTGAAGTCTATTACTTCTGAAACAGCATGCAAAAGGTCCTAATCTGAGTGTGCTGATTTTATCTGTCATAAATATAGCCATCCAGAGGGACCTGGACAGGCTGG
>NW_010145128.1:0-3614 GCF_000699245.1 Pterocles gutturalis
GGGCCCTGTGGGGCTGTGGCGGGAGGTGCCTCAGTAGTGTCCTTAGTAGTCATCTGGCATGGCTGTGGTTAGCAAGACTTACCAGCCACCTTCATCCATTTGTGCCTTTTCCTGACAACATAGTTCACATTTAAATGTATGTATTTTTCTTTTTTGGAGAAGTTAGCTGCATGTATTGTCTCAAAGGGCTAAACTTTGCTTGTGTTTTGTTGACATTGTCATAATCTTAATTATTCTCAGGCCTTGGCGCCAGCAGTTTCCTATTTGCTTTGATTGCAGAGGTGACATCTCTGAAGAGCCTGTGGTTGGGAGGTGGAGCGATGTGCCAGGGAAGGGGCATGCATGGTGGCCTCAGGTGATGATGTGGAATGTGTTTTGGGGTTTCTTTTTTACAGGCCATGCCAGAGAGCCAGTAGCAGTACCGACCAAAGAGTGGAGCATGGGCTGGGAGATACATAGGGGCCATGAATGAGGGGGAATATTTTGAATTAGGAACTTGTAGAGAATGTGCTTGCTCTGTCTTTCTCCTAGCTAAATGTTAGCAACTAAATCCTATTAAATAGTGAGATTAAGGCCAAGAATACATTGGACTGTGGCACTGTTTGAAGCTGAATCGTAATGCCTGGTGTGTCTGTACAAGATAATTAAAGTTACCGAGGAGCACAGGCTTTTGGATCCATTTGATAGTTTACAGATGACTCGGCTTAATCCATAAGAACTTTTCTAGAAGTAACAAAAGAAAAAACATTTTAATTTAGTGGAAAAAAATTCTAGCAGAAAAAAAATTGAAGGGAGAAGCCTTCTATTGTTTGCTTGCAGGCTGCCTTTTCACAGTGTCTAAGAGGCATCCTGAAGCACAAAATAAATTATAAGAAGCCAAATTCTAAGGAGATTAACAAATAAAAGAGAGAATGTTTTGTACTAATCTATCTGCTGTTTTTTATAGATTTCATGCCATGACATATTTATTGCAAAGAAATGGCTGTGAAGGACTAATTATTTTGTTTGATTGGTTTGTTTTCCTTTAACTATGTATACCCAGTATTTTTATTTGTATGGTAGTGAAACTTCTGCTGCCATTGATGCACACATGCCTTTTCTTATACGGACTGTGAACCCAGGCTTGTTTGTGAGGTGGAATTGTAGATTAAAAGTCATGCTTTGCTGAACTTCTGTAGAAGAAAAGAGGTTCTCTGAGATGATCCATTCTGGTAAAGAGCACCCAGATACTTGGTTATCACAGAGGGCGCAGGAATGGAATGGAGAAAGAGATGGCAGAAGCTAAGAAGCTATGTGCTGTCACCTGATTTGTCAAGTGCCTTGCCACCTAGCCCCAGATCTGGAGCAGCCTCCAGGTGGCACAGGCAGCTTGCTCTAGGGAAAATATGCTGTACTTTCCCTGGGCAGTGAGACGAGCTTCAGCCATGGTGCCAGGAAGGTGGCATGACTTGCGTGGAAGTTCTGGAAGTATTGCTGTCCATCCAAAATCCTCTCTCCAAGCCCTGATGCCATTTCACAAATGACATTCCTTCTGAAATGTCCCTGTTGAGATAACTGTGATCACAGAATAGCTTAATTGAGTACGGCTTGGCACTGGCTGAAACTGTTCCGTTTCAGAACCAAGATATAAAGCTGCAGCTAAGTGCACTGATGGGTGAAGAATACTTACCCATGGTACTTGAGAAAGATGGACTCATTTTTTTTCATAGTAACAGAACAGATTGTGAGAGCGGTCTGAAGTTACCAAGCAATAATTAGCCTTTCTAACTTGGTGTTAGAAATTTTGAGTGATGCAGTGTAAAGTCTTAGGTGAGCTCTTTTAATGTGGGTGTTGGAATAGACATGCCTGAGGAGCTGATGACTCCTCTGCCTTACGGCATAAATACTCTTTCAGAGCTGAGAGTGCCAACTTGCACTCAAAGAGCTCTCATATGAGTTGCCTCTTCAAGGTCCACTTTCCTTTTAGTGTGATAGTTATCTGGATGTGATTGGAGACCAGGTATTGCTGAGTTCATTGAGCCACAGCATCTTTGAAAAACATGTACCTCGTTGCTTTCTCTAGAGGCTTGTAATGAATGTCATCAATACTTAATCAAAGATATGGTGAGTATCTCCTCCTAGGCATCTTAGTATGAAAATTAGAAGTACAACAAAGCAGCAAGAGAAAAAATATTATTTCAGTGGATTAAAGCAATGACTATTTTGTATTTATATGCCAGCCCTATTTGTTTTTTACCTCACATGCACAAATCTAATCATGCTGTCTCAACAACATTTTGAATTGTTCAGAATGTCAAACACATTATTTATTAACTAAATATAAATAGTAGGGCATAGCAGTGCTGTGCGGGAGTTATGTATAAGATAGCATTCTGGTGAAGTACTGCACGTCTATATTGTGAGTTGACCACATCAGATTGTTGATAGATGCGGAGGCCTTTATCAAGAGAGACAAACTCTTTGAAGAACAGATGCTAAAGAATGTCTTTCCTCAGTAGGTTGGAAAAATGTCGAGAGTGGTGCAGCCACTGATCGGGTTATACCGTGCCAAAGGGTGTGATTCTTTTCACTGTCATATTCTGTTAAAATAGCAAGCCATTGACATACTGCAAGCCTAATAAACATGCTAAACACTAAAGGCCATGTTTGCTGTGAGTGTTGAGTATAGTTACAATCAAGAAGATTATTAAGGCTGGAAGGTATTCAAAATGAGAGGAAAGAAATGCCTAAATTTAGGATGACAGATTGAAAATATTCATAAGTAATGTCTAGGTCACTGGAAAACAGTCAGCCACAACTTAGCACAGTAAGTAATACCACCTTGCCTTGCATAGTGGCAAATCAATAGGCACATTTTTCTGTTCTTTCTTGCTGCTTGCACCCTTGTTCAGAGTCTTTTTCGCCATCCAAATGACATAAGCAAATAGTCTGCAAGAAAAATAAGTTCTGTTTCAATGTCACAGATTAGCTGGCTCCACGTCCCTGGACAATGAGATAATTTGAACAAAGTCCATGACTTAAATGTCTCTTTTTGGCCTTTTTCTTAATCCTGAATTACAAAGTACAAGGCTTGCATAAACTGTATAGAAAATGGGGAGAAAAAACCCCCTAACTCTGGACCATCAGAAGACAGTGAGAGTTGTCCTGTTCCAAACCATCCTTCTCAGGTCACATAGAATAATAGATCTGGGAGAGAAAAATGATAGTTTTTCCTAATGGTTTACATTAGTTTTTCTACCTTAAAATATGAAAGGGCAAAGCTGCTGTATACGTGAATCTGAAAATGGGAAAATGAATCTCTGCTGATTGTCTCAGTGAGGACTTGTCCTGTCTTCACTTGACCCTGTGGCAAATCTTCTAGTAACTTTAACAGTGAGAGCCAGACCTAGGACGTCTTTTTCTGTCCTGAGAAATTGGGCCATTTACTTAGGTGCTTGTGTGTGGTATGTAGTTGCATAAAGCACAGTTGCAGATGCCTGAGCATACGTAAAATTAAGCACGTATAATAAAAGCAAATAGCTGTTCTACATGCAGCTTAGAAGCTTCCTCACGCCTCTGCCAGGTGGAGTTCTACAGTGACACCTACTCGCTGGCAGCAACTGGCTGTGGCCCCC
>NW_010145128.1:3645-22942 GCF_000699245.1 Pterocles gutturalis
GAGACAGAGCTGGTCCTGCGCCTTTGCTACCTAGAGAGGTGGCATGACATCAGGATCGGAACATCTTTTCTTAGTTTGCTGACACTTGGCTAAGAGATAGCTTATACAGTGCAAGCAGCATTCTTTTTTCCCCTTTAGCTGGAAGCCTTCCCCTTTATCTGAGTGTTCTTTCCCTTCTTAGTCTTTTTCAATTGCCGTTTACTTTTCTCGTGTTTTTAGTTTGCCTGCTCTCTGACCTTGTTTTTACTTTATTTTTCTATTGGCTTTGTCCTTTTTTACTCTTCTCTGTGTCACTGAAGCTATTAGTGTAAAGTGGATCAAATAATTCCAGGGTTTAAGCAGACCCTTGAACTTACGGTGTTTAATGGGTTTGTAATTAGGCCGTGTATCCCTGTGAGAACGGGCAGTCTGGGAATTTGCCAGGATTTGTAGGGGGATTTAGTAGCCTACTAAGAGTTTCCAGAACTATTAAATTCCTTAAGAAGTTTTAGAGACCCCACCTATTTGGGCAGGGAAAGATTTTGAACTAGGGTGTCTCTAAATGCGCGTAAGATTGGTAGAAAAATGCTTTTTTTGCAGAGAACAAGGAAAAGTTTCAAAGATTTTATAATATAAAGTGCAGAAACAGATTGTCAGAATTATCTTGGTAACACATGGCCAGTTTAAACAATTTGAAGTGTGTTTTCTCTAAGAATTTATGTTTGCATATTTGATAACACATGAATATTAAAATACACATTAACCAGGCACTATATGCATCATACTGTAGGTGTATGTGAGTAGTGCTGCTTTCTGATCTTTGAATGCATGTTTTTTTTTCTTCCATCCTACCTGTTTGCCGTTTATAAGGTTCTGTGGCATTACATCCTTCTGTATCTTTTAGGGAGATAGACAGTGTCTGTTAAATACCCAGTTATTTTGTTATGAAGTCATACTTTATTCTTACTCGTAACTGCAAACAAGTATGAACTTCTTTTTGTTTACTTTCCAGAGAAGAAGGGCAAAATACACTTAATCTAAAAATACTTTCCCCCCCCACTCCACGTTTTGGTGCTTTGGATTAAGCTTTTATCTTGGACAGGGTGGAAGGTAAGGGAAAGGAAAGGCAGAAAACAAATGGCCAGTTTTCTCATAGTAGCCACAACTGCTATTTTTTCTTCCAGGTTAAAGATAACCCAAAACATAATTAGCTGCCTTCTCTCTGACTACCCTGTAAAAAGACCAGACAGCACTAAAAAGGAATCAGCTTACCTGTACAGCCAAATGAGTGTAGAACTTTCTTTAAATTTGACCTGTTCAGACCTACTTTTGGATTCGCTATGGGTTTGACTTGTGAAATTTGTCTCAGCTCAAATTCAGAATTTATTGTAACTGTAATGTTCATCAGCATCTCTCAGACTAGTTTGGGTCCTTACCTTTATCTCCTGACTGCAGCAATCTGAATGCACTTTTTGGTGTTAAATTGGTTCTTTCATGTGGAATGTTCAGGTCTTGCAGCTACACTGAGTTTAGGTAAGTCTTGTTTAAACACAGGAATATAAATTCAGCTGGTTCTGTAACCACTACAACCACTATCTGTATTACCTCCCCCATTACTCTACTGATGGCATCCTCAATACTGAAAACATCTGCCTCTAAAAATGCTGACTGTTGTGAGTAGTGGGATAAACAGAAAAATACTAGAGTCTGCCTCCTGCCTAATAGCTTGGGTTTTGTCTATATAAAGAGGTACAGTGAACTTTTGTTCTTTTATTTACACAACTTAAGAGTAGCTCCGTCACCTGTGAGTAAAGTAATTCCATTGCGGTCTTTGGCATTACGTTGGATTTATACCACTGATATCCAACCTGTCAGCATAGAGTTTGGCCTTCTTTAAATGATAGCAGCAGCAGGAGTTGATAGTTCATGGTGACATGCTGTGAGTTCTTAAAATATAATCAAAACTATCAGTCTGAAGAATTTCTGGAAAACACATTTTCAGTTTAAACATCAAGCACAAACTGTCCCTTCCTCTTTCTTCACTGAATTAGCTTTTGAAAGTCCAAAAGCTGCTGCAGAGATAACAAGGACTGAAGAATTTACAGCAGGTGGTACCAACTGTGCAAGTACAACTCCCAGCCAAAATAATCTGACACCCAGCTGTGGAGAAGCCTGGGGGATCAGAGAGTGACTCAGGCGGAAGTGAGAAGAGAGAATCTGGCTGAAGCACCAAGCCCTTTCCAGAAGTGTGTTATTATTCCCTCTCACTCAGTGAGATAACCCCTGGGAATGGCATGTTAAAATAGAAAAAACCCAAAACTTCTGGTCTGTTGACCAGTTAGATGTCTTCCTTTCCTATCCAAAAAGAAAGAGCAAACAGCAGATGTGAAGTGCTGTATCTGATGATGAAGGATGGCCACTAGAGCATGAGTCGACAATGGAAGCATGGCTCTCTGTGCCGCGCCAGGACAAGGCCCGGTAACTCCAGTGAGACTTGTAACTGTCCTGGAGGAGTTCAGGGGAAGTCTTGAGTCCGGTTCTGCCACAGCCCCTGCTTTGCGGTGTGAGATTGGTAACTGGAGTCACTCCCAAGTTCCTAGACGTGCACACACACACAAAGTTGTGCAGATGCTCTTGCGCTATTTTGGGGGCTGCCACAGGCTTACGGTGCACACATGGAGAAATAGCTTAACTGTTTTAGGTACCTGGTTCTGCACTGATGGGCGTGGTGGTGGTAGAGACTGTATCTGCATTTGCCAAGCAGAGGTCTGGTGAACAGAGAAAACTGAACATCAACAAGAGCAGATCCCAAGAGTCATGTTTGTAGGGGATAATAGTACTTATCTACTTTTGGTGAGTGGCAGTTCTTGCTTCCTTCTCACCATGTGTGAACCTTGCTAGTGTTCAGATAAACACTGAAACACTCTGTAATAGTGGTGACCCTGGCTACAGCCTCCCTATTGCCAGCATATTTAGAGCTGGGAAGACTCATGATTTTTGACAGGTGGAGCAAAATGATTGCTGATATAGTCATCTTAGTATTTCAGTTATGTGGAGATTAAAGGATAAGATTTCTCAGATGTTGTTGCTAATAATGATTGAAACAAAATAGTTTTGCTTTATCTTTCATATGATTTAATGGGGATTAGAAGGAATAATCCAGATTGTTTGGGATTTAAAAATTAACTGTTTCTGCTTGCAGCATTTTAGGAGATTAGAAATTTGAATCAGCTGCTATCCAGATAAGATTGTCTTACCTTTTTAAAGATGAATTCTGAGTTTCCAGCTTTAGTTACTTTAAAGGTATTGACAAGTGATACTTTGTTTTTAATTTTCTTCTCATTTTGTGGTGGAGAAGCCCTGTAAGATTTTCTGGAATAATAATCCTTAGTCTTCTGTATCAGGCTCTGATAAGATAAGAATGCAACTGAAGTTCATTTGTTTGAGCTGAGATATGGAGAAAGCTTAGAAAGCAATGAAAAGGGGGTGATATAAGATATGTGGATGTGCAGTGTTTCTCTCATGGTGCTAAGGCTCAGGAACAGGTGTAGTGCAGTGTCGTTATTCCTCTCCTTTGAGCTGTGTTTGTCTCATGCCCGATCACAGCTGAGACTCAAAAGATTTAGAAGTTCTGAAATTTTTCAAAAGTTCTTAGGAAGTTCTTTCTGAAGCTCTGAAGTTTTAAAGGTTACCTTGCTGCACCATTTGCTACATTTAAAGAGTTCAGCTGCTGGTGTAAGAGGAGCTTGATTGAATAAACACCTGAGGAGGTGACACCAATGACTTTCCATGAATAGGTTTTGCTAAAAGAAAGTTATTGAGTCTGTTTATTGCATTTATTGCAGCTGAAAAAAAAATCTCATCGAAAATGTTGGTCATAATATACGCTTTAGTTACAGATGTAATTGTACTATTCATTTAGTTAAGCTGTGACCTGCTTTGTTTGTATGTATCTCCTTTAATGGAAAATGCATTAATAACCTGCTGTGAAATCATGACTTCCCTGGGGCTAATCGGATGATCTCTCAGGAATAACTTCAAAATACTGTGTTAAAAGTATCCTGGCACATTTCCCTTTTAAATACTAATAGCCTTCCTGAGTGATAGCCAAAGTAAGATATAAGATGGAAGCAAATGGAAGCTTGTATTTTTGGAAATACAGTCATTGTTATCCTTTGTTTTGAAATGCTGATAATTTGCTCTTGCCAGAAAAAGCTTTTCTCCATTCTAGCTTTTGTGAAATTCTGCACGGGCACGGTATAATAAACACAGGACACAGCAAGACAAGCTAAGTTGCCAAAGATCTGAGTGGTAGGTGGGCAGAGGTATCCCTGAAGTCACTAGAAGCTGAACACCCAGAAATACTGAAAACAAAATTTCTAAGTTTGAAAATATTGTTCACAGTGGGTTTCAATGTATTTCCTTCATATTCGTTATGAGACACATCTGAAAGCCTGTCTTTGATTCTGTCTCTGCATGTGAACATTGCTTCAGTACTGCTGCATTTTTCCAAGTTGTTCTCACTTGGGCTGTTTGCTTTTTTACAGTAAAAAGCAGCAGTGCAAGAATGTTTGAAATCTTGTAGAAGCTTCTAACATAGCATATACTTCTGCCATTTGTTTCTGGGTTCTATTTAAGATGATGCAATTCAACATGCTAGAATTATCCTCTACCAAAAAAGTTCAATGTTTCTGGAGTTTGTATTTTCTAAAGCAGGATTTTCTGAGGTTAGCTGACAGGGTATGTTCAATGAACATTTCTATTTTCTAGAGCTGGAGACACGACTGTTAAAATACGTACTGCCTTGAGTCTTTCCTTGCAGTGTGATGGTGAAGTAGATTTGTTCTGTTACTCGCAGAGAAGCAGGCAGTTTGAGAACCCTCACAGGGTGAGACCAGCACACAAACATAACAACTGTTCTGCTCAAAGCTGAAGAGGTTCTGGTGTCTGCAGCTCTTGCTGAGCTGGACAGAAGGCAAGGTCCTTCCGCTGCTGAAAACCAGAGTGGCTTTCTCTGTCCCACAGTCATCCTTTGTCATTCGTCAGAGATCCTGTGTGCACAGGGTGACTCCCACCTGCATTATTGGATCTGCTCAGGCACTCCTTACTTGACGTTCAGTTATGCACACTTTCTTATAAGTGTTTCATTTGGTTCAGGAAGCAAGCTGTACTGTTGTTAGGAAACAAAAAACCCAAGGTTTACATGGGGAAGAAGAGTGAGAAGGCATGACTCCAGCCTGGCAGCTCGCAGCCTTCCTCAGTAAGATGGAGGGAATCCTGCGAACTGCTCTTCTGTTGCATGCATTTTAAAGTAAATATGTAAACTGTGATTTCTGAATTGCAGCTTCCACCAGATGAAGAGAACACTTTCCAAAACCCTTTTGTTGTCACTGAATGGAGTGAAGCTGCTCATCATGGTGGAATGTTAAGAAACTAAAGAAAGCAAAGCAATGGCTGATTTGGAGATCTAACTTGAGCGTTTCCATTCTTTCTCCTTCTAAGGTTATACTTACATGTGTTTGAATACCATCCAGTGTTTCAGTACTATCTCACACGGGCGATAAGTAACACTTTTTCTTCGCTTTTTGCTATGTGCATGATACAGACCACTTTAACAGTATGAATAAATTGAGATTTTTTTAATAGATAGAATAACTTCAAATCTCATTCTGTGCAGCACCATTTGGTGCTTTTGATGTACTTAGCAAAGAAAACAGCATACTTTTGGAACTGCTTTTGTAGAAATACAGGCTGCAGCTGGACATTACCATGCAGATAAAGCAGCAAATGTGGAATTATGATGTCCTGATGTAGCTACACTAATAACTTTTCAAGGTAATTCACTGCTGAATGTTTCCTACAAAGAAGAGATGTGATGGGGGATAGGCCAGTTCGTTACAGTCAGGGAAGTTTTCTCAGCTGTGCTGTCCTAGTGATGACTATAGAAGTAATCCTGCTGTGCAGTGCAGCAGCAGGAGGTTTGGGAGGGCTGCAAATGTCAGCTGTGCCTCCTGAGATGAAACAGGTACATCTGAACGTAGTTAAACTTCAGTCTTCATAAAAGAGAGAAAGATGGCATGCTCACAAGGGGGAGAGCTGGGTTATTTAATGAGCTAGATCAGGGTGTGCTGGAAGATAACATCTGTCCAGTTAAATGGGATTTTCTTTGATCTGGGTTTTTGGAGGAGTTTACAGACTGCATGAGGGGAGTATGTCTAGAAAACCTTCCCTTTGGGTTCCATCAGTTGAGTAAAAACTTCAAAACAGTCTAGCAAGGCTGTGTTTCAGTGTGTATGTTTTAGCTCTTTTAGTTCTAGCTCAACCATGTTGGGCAGGTGGGTGGGAAAGTAAACTGAACTTTCGGGAAACAATACGTCAGGTAGTAATTACACACAGGATAAGAATGGCTAAGAGCTTCCTAGTGAAAAGATGTTTTGCAAGTAGTTTCACTTAACAGACTGACTGCTTTGTCTCAAGCATTTTTAATCAGTGTATTGATGCTTTGGCACCTGTCTCTCACTGGTCCATGCTCTGTAAGTGCAGATAGGAAGCCAGACATATTTTCTCATAGCTCTAGGCCCTCTTGCCAAGCTGCTTGTATTACCAGGTGTTACTCTGCTGAAGTTTCAAGCACAGTTCCTGGTCTCTTCAAGAGATGAGTGAGTAATTTTTGAAAGATTTGGGATGGAAAATAAGCCCAGTGGAGCATGAGGTAAGGTGCATATATAGGAGAGATACATATGTGGTTGAGAAGCTGTTTAAGAGTTTCTGTATATAAAGTTGAAAAGAAAACAAGGTACAATCTTGTGTTGCTCATGATCCAGTTTGAGGAATATAAAGAAATACTGAACTTCGTAATCTATCCACATCTTTGCCATTCCTGATGAGCCCACTCTCCTAAATTAAAGGTGCCATGTATGTAATTTGAATATATCTTCTTATAATAGAATCTTCTCTTTGCTGTTCTTAGGTTTAGCAACTGTAATTTAGATTTCATATTTCCATCTGAAGTTAATTGTTATTCCTCATAGTTCAGGGGAAGCTGCCAATAGATGCCTGATCAAGAGAACTGAAGCTGAATTATGCTTCTTGTCAGTTAAGATTAACTTTTCTGCCAGTGTTCAGAAGAGATCCATCCCACTCCGTAAACAAGAACAGCATTATTTCTTTGGGGAAATTATTGTGTATATGAAATGAGATTTTTCGAGTCAAAATTTCTTCTGGCTAAAAGCTACAGTACTTTGCTTTTACTCTTACTATTTTAAAATTGTGCACTTTTGGCAACCGTTTAAATACATCTTCATAACATAATAATTTTCCATACACATTTTTCCTCAGAATGACAGTTAGGGATTGGGAGTAAGAAGTGTTATTTTAGGACACGGTGGGCTAAAGAAAGAAATACCGAATTATACAGAAGTTAAGCAAAATACTAATGCTTTACAGTGCACACAGAAAACAAATACAAAGCGTGATAGCCAGTGTTGGCACCCATCAAAGAATTCCAGACTCCCTTTGTAAATGAGCAGGACTGTGCTTGCTCTGATAACGGGCTTCAAGCCACACAGAAAATAAAAAGCTGTCAGGCACCCACAGCACTCAGACAAGCGTCTCTTGAAGACAATAAAATGCTTCTGTCTTCCTGTGATCCATTCTCAGTCACCCTTATTACAGTGTATGTGTTGGCTCCAGTGTCTGTAGGAACCCAAATGAGCAGTCATGAATTCATGTCGGGGAGTGGGATGTGTTTAAATATGTAAGAGTTCCAAATTGTCTGCAAGGACTAAATACAATCCGTGTTGACAGGAGAGTAAATAATAAGTAAGCCCCCAAACAATGAGATCTTCTGGCCTTTGTTAACCTGAACTGATTTTTTACCAGCTCCTTAAAGTTTGAAACATTTGAAACTTTTTTCATGTCAATCTTAATGAAAGATCAGAGCATTGATCCTTTTCCTTGTCACAATGGCTGAATATGGCAAGTGTCTGAGAATCTTAATGAACAACAGAATGTCAGAGTTCAGAAGTCACGGAATAAGAACCACCATTGCGCAGGTACCGTTGACTACTGGTATGGAGTGCAAAGATTTCAGAAAAATCAATGTCAGGCTTCAAAACCAATTTGAAGTCTTAAACCATATGAGGTGTATATGATGCTGTTGTAGAAAGTCGAAGTTTCTTTTGATGCGCTTCCATCATTTTTCAGATTACCTCTGGGTGGAACATAGCAGACAGTTTACCCTTGAGATGACAAATACAGGCCATTACGGCTCCAGACAGGCCCAATATAGAGATATTCTCCTTCAGACGACTCCATCAGGAGCTTTCTTCATTTTGATGCATTATGTTTTTCTGCAGGATTCTGTTTCCATCTGACAAATTACACTGTGTAAAGCTGATGACACTGAATCTAGGATTGCAGAAAGTTTTTTTTCCAGATACTTGAATTCTGTCAAACCAGAGGGAGGTGCCAAGCAATTTGAAACTGTTCTTAGTGCAAGGAATAACTCTTTAAAAACCCAAAAGAGAGTTCTCGGAGATTTTATCTAGCTGCTTTTCTGACTTTCCCCCCCCACCACCAGTGTACATTCTAGTGTAGGGAGCATGACCTTGTTGGCCCATCAGTGCCTCATGTTCCTTTGGGTGTTGTGCAGTAACTCTTCCACTCCCAGCTGCTACAGTTTTGTGGTGTTTATTATTTTGTTTGTTTGGCACCTATGCTGAAGGTACCACAGCAGTTTGTTTATAATTGTCCTGCATAGTGCACACAGTTCAAGTAAATGGTAAACCCCCCTTTCTCCATATCTAATGGTCAAGCTCTTGACTTGTTCTTGCTCTTTGCAAGGAATGTTCTGCTTTGTATGTTCTCAGCTTAAAAACCGGCATATTTTATTGTATGCCACTTTCATTTTCTAGTTGGTCCCGGGATTTACATTATTGTGGAGTATAAAACCATTACAAAAAGACAAATCTCAGCATGAACAGCTGTTGCAGTGGAGTAGAGATAGATGTACACAGATGAAAAGCTCTGCTGCAACTTGGGCAGCAGGTGCCACATATCTGGAATTTTAAGAGCAAGCTTATTTGGGAGGTACTGAGTAGCGGGCTGTGCCTTCTGAGTAAAATTACAGTGTCCAGTCAAGATGGCCATCAGCCTGCACGTTCTGTGGGAGGGATGTGTAAATTTGGCTTCTGTGAGGAGAACCAAGAAAACTTGAAAGAGAATATACCTGAGTCTGTCAGATTTCCAAAATATAGCTGAAACTGTACTGTATGCCATGTATCCTGACTCAAGCTCTCATTATTTGAGTCAAATTCAGGAGTGTGCAAGGTGGACATGTGTTAATTGAAGTTGACAAGACTTGCATGCATTCCCATGCAATTGACTTTAATCCAGCCACTCAAACAATGGTGTTTTCTGGAATTGGTAACAGTAAATCATAAATCTAGGTTAAGAGCACTGGGATTGCTTGTACCAGTTTGGTGTATGGCAGTGATGAAGTGGCTCTGCCAGTGCCTTTGTAAGAGAATTCTTTGAAGGCTAACCTAAACTAGTTAAATTCCTTGTAGTTGGGTATTACTGTGTTAAAAACTAATCCCTTAACTGGCAGTCTTGCTAGCATGCCCACTGGAGAGGGGAAAGGCTGAGTAAGTACAAAATTCCAGTTAGTTTTCTTCTCCTAAGTAGCTGTTTCTCCTGGGTTGAGTATTTACACTTTACCTGTGAAAATTTCATGTGTAGCTGTGTATCCCTTGGATGCTAAAATCCTATGTAAAAGTATTCCTTTTAATTGGGGAAGTCTAAAGAACTTGTTCTTTAGTTCTTGCATCTTTTCTTACTTGATCCAGTTGAGGATGCTTGGATTTGATAATTAAAGGCTGGTCTCTGTACGGCTGCTCTGTGAGTACTTGGGAAGGGAAAAAGTGCAAAAGAGAACCAAAGTATGTGAAGCAGATATTAAATATTCTCCATGTGTTTGATGTCTCCAGTATATCTCCATGTCATTCTTGGAAGGAATGGAGCATGGCCCTGAGGAGGATGAAGGGAAAGTTTTCATATGCTACCTGAGAAATTGTTTTGACAGCCTTTCCGACACTGGTCTGTAACAGCTGCTTGGTAAGCTTCAGCTGAGCTACTGGAACCTGCAGCGTTGTCAGGAAAATCCTGTTCAAATGACATGAGTGAACTTGAAGATCTTTTTTAAAATAAATCAATATGTTTAAGAATGAAAAGACACCATAAATACTGATAGCACATGGAATCTTTTGTAAAAATAACATTGCTTGTGTTTCTTTTAAGCTGCCTAATTAAATATAGATATGAAATGGCTGGTGTGGTTAATAATTGAGCACGCCGTGTCAGACAGTGTACGTTCTCTGTACAGTGCTTCATCTGGTCAGCACTAGGTTCCATTTCAAAGTCCATGCTCTGAAACACTACAAGAGCTGTAGGGTTTTTCTTTATGGATGTTGCTGTTGGACTATTTTGTCTGGAAAACTCTGACAGCTTTGTGACCCTCAGAGGGGAAATAGCAGCGTCAGAGTTGTAGCTCTCCTTATGTACCTAAGTCAGGAGTGGGGATGTATAAAATAAATGTGAATGGCAATAGCATATGACTATGCAAGAGGAGTGGTGTGCCTGTGAAAAAGGAGTACTCTTGACCTTTAGAACCTCAGCAGCTGTTTAAAAAATAACCTCTGCCCTGAAATATAAGTGGTCATGGCCTATTCCTAGGAAATACAGGATGGAAAGGAAATATCTGGTCCTTAAACTTTTGTGAAAGATTACTTGGTAACTAAAGTACTGGACTATTAATAAAATATTTGGAAAGCATTTTTATCTGGCAGTGTTATCCCCAACAATGAAGTAAATGTTGGAAGAGCAGTACTAGATGTAAACTGGTTTTGGTTTCTAACAGTGCTCTAACAATGGAATTTGTAATTTCCCCCCTCTTCATGCCTATTTTCTGTCTTCATCACTTACATTATTCTGACTTGAGAGACCACCTTTGACTTTTCACCTTCCTTTTTCTTTGCATGTAGGCTGGTGTAAATTTCTCATACTTGAACAGGACTCTAAAGGCAACGCATTCACAAATAATGAAGGCAAACATTAACAAAAATTCAAAAGCCTTCTGTTGATGGGGTTTTTGTCTTTCTTTTATTTTTCAGCATAGTGCATCCCTTGTATTCATTGACAAGAGAAGCTATTAAAACATAATCATAAAGTCTTTAAAATGAAGGTTAGTGTTTATTAAGAGCAGCAGGAAACTTTACAGGTACTTTAGAAAGACAAATGTAAAAGATAGGAGTTCTCAGGATTTTTGTTGTAAACTGACCATGATTGGGAGGAATTAAAAAAAAAATCTGCCTTTTAGACTTAGTCTGTACTTATTTTTTAGTGTTCTCCAAGTTTTGCCCGGCATTGTGGGCATTTCTAGAGAAAGCATAGTTCATTCTACCATGAATCAGAAGCAGAGCACTAATGCTTATGTTCTTCTTTTCTCAAAAAACCTCTTGAATAGAACAGGTGACCAAACACAGCAGGAACTGATACCCAGAGTAAACTTCTCTCTACTCTCTTTTAAGCTTTTTTTTTTTTTTAAGCTGCACAGTAATTACTATGGGTAATATAGAGTCTCTGATGCATTCATTAAATTCAAAATACATATGGAAGTAATTTATTATACACGAGGAACAAAACAAGAGGAAATGTGCAGATGTCAGAAATGATGCAATATGACTTCACTGTCCTTGAACATCAACCAAGTTTAATTAAGTGTGAAGCTAGTCCAGAAATTGCCAAGCTTCTTCCAGGGTTTCTTGTTGTCAGCCAGGTGAACTGTTCGAGTTGTTTTCTAACTTCGCATGCCGCAGAAAAAGTGATTGAGTTGGAGTAGCTCTTAACAGATCCCAGTGGTACCAGTTAGGTGGCTGTGGCTTCTTGCTGTGAGGAAAGTCTCAGCCTCTCAGTTTTAATACAGCTGGCTAGTACTCATGCACCTGTGGAGGCCATCGTGCTATGGCTAATGACCCCAGCTTCAAGATTGCACTAAGATGTGTTGGAAGAACTGTTCATTGCATCAGCTTTTCTACCTCAGCTATCCATCTTAGGTGTTTCAAGGAAAGACGTGTTTGGTGTCACTGCCGTGGAGGAGCTCAACTGGAATTTCGAAAGCTGAAGGACATGATGACCTGCAGCATAACTGCTATTCCAACAGTTTTACAGGAAAGAATAGCTTAAGATACAGGTTCACTTCTGTGTTTAATCTCTATTGCTATGGCTGAAGAAAACGTTTTAGTATATAAGAGCTTGAGAAGGCAATGCTGAGATTTTTTCTTCAGATCTTCTGGCATTGTCAGTAAATTGGTGATGATATGTGGCTACTATTCTGGGTATGGGACACAGCACTGCTCTCTGGAAATTCTTCTGTTAGTTTTTCAGCTGATAAGATAGCTTCAATCTAAACAGAACAAGTCAGATGAAGTCTTCTTTCTTAAAATACATATATAGATTGTGTTATCTACAATCATAAAATAAATAAATAAAATACTCCACCTCACATAGAACCACGAGGCAAATGTCACTAGTCAGATAAAAGGAAGCAAGTCAGAAGTGACATGAAAAATATGAAGGAAAAAGCAAAACTGAAGTGCCTGAATTCCCCCACAAGACATTCTGCAGTATATTTGCTGATGCAGAATTCCCCTAATGCTGAGCTAGATGGATTGCTTTTGTTGCTCAGTTATTCAGACTTGCTATATAGAGTGTGTGAAGAATGCTAAAATGGAACATTGAAGCAGAGTTCTCCCTCAATTTTCGGTAGTTACCTAGTTGTGGTTGGTATCTGACAACGTAAATGTGGATCACAAAGTATGATTCTTTTGCACATGTGTCTGAATAAATGCAGGTGTTTGGCAGTAGGAGTATCACAGACCCCAAACATACAGTCACAACAAAACATCTTTTGTTGAGCAATAAATGAAACCTTATTCCTTCCATTTGCACCAGATAGAACAGCTGCAGCTGGTGTCGATGTGTTGCTAACCAGGGTGATCATTCAGAAAAAGGAAGCAAATGCTTTACCCTTTTTCTAGGTGCTTCAAAATCTGCATATCCATGAATGGGCAGTGGATGGTCAATGCAGAACACAGAACAGTGAGAGGGCTAGATGCTCCATGAATGAGAGAGGAAGTGCTGAGCTTATGCAGCACACATACTTTACCTTTGCCTGCCATAATCAGCATCCAGAGTGTTGCAATTCAGAAAGGGTTCTTCTTGCTTTTCCCACTGCCAGCATTTTGATGAAGTTTGCATTGAAATATAAGTTCACGGTGATATTTTTGTGCTGTTAGTATTTGAAACTTAGGTCTCTATCAGGTCTTCTGTTGCTTCTCTGTTAAAATACCGAAGAAGGCGTAGCACGTCCTATTTGTTCATGTGTCAGTGTCCAACCGCTTCAGCAGCGCAGGGGCTAGGTTGTTGTCTAGAGCAGTGTCCAACCTTGGTTCTGGGGTGGGCAAAGCTCCTGAAGGATGCCCAGCTGCCCCTCTCACCTGAGAAAGGCTTTCCTAAATTCTCATTACTAGAAATCTTTTTACATCAGAAAGTTTATTTTGTTCATTTAAAGAATCAAACTACTAATAGGTCTTGTGGATTGAATTTGGCCCAGGAGTGATATTTTCTCACTAAATGTGGAACACTGTTCATACTCAGTCTGAAGTGTAGGACCCTGTTTGTATTACTAGCTTTCACTTGGTGACTTGGTGATTAATTTGACTTGGTGATTAATTTGTACCTCAGCGTAAGAGATTCTTCCATTGACTTTTTCCTTTTTTCTGATGAAAAGACAGTTGCATTAATAAAATGGATATCAACACCACAGTGCTTTTTTTTTTTTTTAAGAAAAGAAGGTAATCCATTTTTTCAGCTATTATGGGGCAGTCGTATTTATTAAATTTGTGCAATTTAGTTGATGGTGGGTTTTTTGTTTTTCAAATAAAAAATAGATTTTAATATATTGGGGTGGATTTCCACAAAGTCAGAAGCCCAAGGCTGTGCAAAAATGTGCTGAATTTTAATGTGCTCACCACATTTCCATGCACAAATCAAATTAATTGTGTGCATGTTTTTGCTTGGGGCATTGTGCTTCTGTTTTAGAAGGAGGGAGTCTTTTGTTTTATCTTAGAACAGCCTTTCCGAGGAATGCCTACAGATCAATTTAACTCTCTGCAGCTCATGTTTGCTGTGGGATAGTTGTAGAGACAGTGGGAAAGTCAGGAATTAGGCTGTATTTATGCTCTCGGACCGTAACAAAGCCCAAAGCTGCAATAGAGGCTTGGTTCCACAAGTCCCTAGTGCCTTTACAGCCAGACTGAACTCAGGCTGCCAACAAATCCCGCCAGATCATCTGGGACCCCTTCTAAGAAAAATAGGGAGAGAAAACTGCAGCAAGGGCAGATGAGATGCACTGAAACAGTGATGCTGTTCCTGTAACCGAGGACATTTTATCTGAGAATGTAACCAAATATTTCTAATGTACAGAGTGGTCCCAGGGATTTTCACTCCGGTGTTTGGAGGGCAGTCAATCTCTGAACTAGCATAGAAGTGTGTGGTTTCTTGGATTTTCTTAAAATACAGGCATATAGCCTGTCCTAACTTGCACCTCCAAGTATGGCCAGCAAAGCTGGTATAACAGACAAAGTGTTCAAGGTTGAGGTAGTTAATCTGGCAGATGTAGAAGTGGGAACATAAGAATCCGTATGCTGTTTTGGACTGAGTTCAGCACAGAATATAGCCGTGCCTTCACATACAGATCCTGGTATTTTTCAGCTGGTATTGCAAGTTGAGTGGTAATATAACAGGCAAGTAAGAGGAATCTGAAAGATCTATGTGAGGGGAAAAAACGTGAGCCGCAGAAATGTCTCAGTGGGACTTACCTGGGAGAAAAGGAAAGCCAAAGAGACAGAGATCTATCTGGGCTGGGGGTTGCGTTATCCCTGGGGGTGTCCTACACTGCTGTAATTACGTGATTGAAACTAGGCCAGTTCTCTGCTTTCAGCTTTATTGTTATTATTACCATTATAGTTACTGTCATCCAATGCACTTTGCCAAGCTAAACTGCAGGATTCTTGGTAACAGAATTCAGCATGTTTAGACTTCTTTCTGCTCACCCGTCAGGTGAATCATAGCTCGTACTCGAGGTGTCTGCTGCCCTGACCAGTGTGGAAATGACTCTGGTGGGACTTGGCTGCTGAGTAGCAGCAGTTCTCAGAAGAGAGTGGTTAGTGTAAACCTACGTATCGTATTTTTCCTGATGGCATATGCCACTGAGAAATAATGATGTGGCCAAACTGACCGTAGAGTGTGTTAGTGTTTAATCACCTTTGTTGTTTGCAGCGGAGCAGTGGTTTCCAGGGTTGGCAGACAAAGGCAGCTCATGTGTGGGCCAGAATTCAATGCAGACAGTCCATGTGCCTTGCCAGTAGGTGAGTGTGGTCTGAGTACTGCATCATGGAAAGCAGAGCATATCACATCGTCAAAGTGTGTGCTGTATTCCCAGTTATATCCTGGAAGTTGAACTTGGCAGGCGATTTTATGAAATAACTGAGGGAAGGTAGAGGCCTATAAAATGATGCTGACATGTGGATTGTGTTTCAGCAAGCACCCTTGGAGAGAGACATTCAGTTCCCAAGCTTTTGAGGCATTATGGAGAAGTAAAACACACACAGGTGACTTGAAGCTTCCCGCTACATGGATGTTATTACAGCAATGCCAGGTCTAAAGTCAAGGACAGGAACAATCCTGAAACTGTACCTGCACAAGCTGATATAATCAGTGTATTTGACCTGGCAGGAAAGAATTTAATGCAGATTGTTAAAATAAAACTGACTCTTCCAAGGCTCCAAGAAACTGTTCCTTCAAAGTGTCACTGCAGCTGGAAAGCTCCAAGTGGCAGAGCCTTCCAGTTTGGGTAGCTGTGAAATAGTCTCAGTCTTGCTGTTTGGTCAGGAGATTACAAAGAGACCGGTTGCTGTTGTAAGTTAGTTTCTACAGAGGATCGTGCTCTTCCCTTCCTTTGTGGGGCAGTGTTCCATGGAAGGAACCTGGCAGGCCAGCATACCTGCAGCTACTCTGCAGCACCGGTGCGTGAGGGCACGCGTTGGCTGTGTGCCAGGATAGTGCTGTTGTTGAGGAAACAGCACTGCTGTGTGACAACACTGCAGAGAGAAACGGGTCAACTTCTGATGGTTGTTGAACAGCTCTTAGTATGGAATTTGGATCTGATTTTTCAAGGTGCACTTACCAGTTATGGGTAGTTGTGTTTGATTATCACCGCTGGAGCAAGGCTGAGGGATTTCCATCCCTGAATTGTCTTTGCACCCCACATAGGTGTAGAGTGGTACCCACCTCGCTGGAATTACCTAGAACAGTACATTGCACCTTCTGCACTGGGACTCCACGGCACTGGTGGATGAGGAGGGTCATCATGTTAGTTCCTAAGCCTTGTGATGACTTCATTTTTATGTTTGTTCCTTGCCTGGATCTGGTTACCCTGATTACTGGATAGTATTGCCAATGCAAACCTAGTATCCACATTAGCTGGAGGAAGGAAAACTCTTGCCAGTTTCCTTTGACAGTTCATCTTTTAGTTGCCATCTGGATGCTGGTATCAGGAGAAAACATGTTTTTCCATCAGGAATAACAATTTTTTTAATGTAATGAACCACAGTGTCTTCATTATGTGCCTCTGATTAATCGAGTGAGAGGTAAGACCTGCGGGATTCTGGGTTCTTTTTTTTTATTAGATATTTTTATTAGTAATGGCCAGTTGCCAGTTTAGCTAGTTGTACAAGAGTAAGAAATAGCTTGCATGCCATGTCTGTATATACTCCATTTGGTTTTAGTGTTAATCCTGACTGCTGTTCCTAGAAAGTTCATTGATGTGCCTGCTAAAATCTGCAATAGATTGAAAAGTCGGTCCTGCCGAGTACCCGCTGTTGGCTGGCATGGTGCCTGTGTGTATCCAACAGAAAACGTATATAGTCAGGAGTGGAAGAATTCCGTCAGGATTCAGGAATGGCCCTTTGATAGAGACAATTTTGTTTAAATAGTGTAGTAATTAATTTGTGAAGACTGCAGGGTAATCCCTATAACCTTTTTCTTGGATTGGAAAATTTAAATTCCTCTCTCAGTTACACAGATGATGCCAGACTATGGACCTCTCTTTCTTCCCACTCCTGTTCTTATCTTTAGTGGCTCCAGTGGGTTTTTCTCATTATCGTCAACCGGTGATCTTACTTTATCTGGCTGAGGGGAATGTACTCCCTTCCTCCCTCTCTCCTGTACTCCCTGGCTCCAGAGAATTTGTCTGTTAATTCTCATTACTGGCTCCCCTGTGCACTCCTACAGCCTTCCTCTTTAGCCTCCTTTATTGCTACGTTTCCTCTTGCCTTTGCTGTCTCTGTCTATCCATTTACATATTCTGAAAAAGTTCCCCAGCCCCGCTGTTGTTAATGTTTATACAAGCTGGTTCACGTGAAGGAAATTAAGATGTTGTTTAGCCAAACTGTCTCACTGCACATTTTAATTTTCGAGATTTATGATAGAGCAGCTGTGGCTGAATCCCATTTGAAAAACTTTTGGGATTTTTTCCTGTAAGTGTGAAATGATTTAAACCCTTGGAAGGGGAGAAAGAATTTATCTAAAGCAATAACAGTAAAACCTGTTCATGTTCAGGCTGTTTGTAATGCAAGACTGATGCATTCTCTCACCAGGAAATTTCTACCTAGAAGAACTGACAATTTTGTCAGAATTAAATCTGTAGCTTTGTGTTTTAATGCATGTAGGTGGGCCATCTTTTGCAGTAAAGGAAGCTTAGCAACGACACACTGCATCTTCCCTCTCTGCCAGGTTTCATCTGGGAAGAGCAATGAAATGGAGTGGACACAGGGAAAAGTGATACAGAATTAATTGCCATCTTATTATTTTTAATGGGAACACTTCCAGGTGTTTTCAGCAGCAGTCAGGGCATAGCTTGATATCTAGAAATGTTTTTTTTTTTAACATAAAAATACATACTAGCCTGAGCTTCAGTTCAGCAGTACAGGAAATGGAAATGAGTGCTCTTAGAAGGAAACGCTTCTGGCTTCACAAACACTGTAGGTCTGTATTGAACAAGCAAGGAGTATACCAAAGAACCAGAGACTGTAACATCAGCTTGAAATGAACAGAAACAATAAATTCTAAATAGGATTGATGACAAATAAAGTACAACTATTCCATCTCCTCATGTCTTTTAACAACTTCAGCAGCTATCCAGCGCTTCTGTTTGCCATCGGTCATTGCAAGCGTGCCATATGTTTCTTATAATAAAGATATATTTTTATCACATCTTTTTGACAGTTTTTAGCATCATCCCAGAATTTGAGGCAGGTCAGCCTTCAGCCTCAAGAGGAAAGATTGCGAAGTCTTGTCTAAGACATCAGTGCCTAACCGCTTTTATGTTAGCGTGAAAAGGGGAAGGTCTTTCGCAAAGGTCATAAAAATTACATAAAAATCTGTTCTCTTTTTTTGTTAACTTTGGAAAAAGAGAAATCTCTTCTACTTTTCCATTTCTTGTTTAAATGGAAAAGAATCAGAGGCATGAATGATGCTTGACACAAGGTAAGTGTCAACAAATCTTTTTACTGTTTGGTTCTTCTGCTTCCCAGCTGGTTGAGCACTTTCTGCTGATGCCCCAGGAAGAGGAGTGGAGGGAGTATTGCTGGACAGACAGCTTATACAAATGTAACCCCTTTAGTTGTGCTTTCACTGTTCACATTCCTGTGTTAGGAGTGAGGGCTGTGCTCTAAGGACCCTCGTTTTCCGTTGTTCCTGTGAGTCACTGGAAGCTCTTCCTTTGCTGCTCATGGGTCTGGGTAGGATAGCCTCATCTTTGAGCGCCACATGTGCAACACGAATTCAGAAGTCTTCATAGAATCACAGAATCACGGAATGGTTTGGGTTGGAAAGGACCTTACAGGTCATTGAGTTCCAGCCCCCCTGCCATGGGCAGGGACACCTCCCACTAGCCCAGGTTGCTCAAAGCCTCTTGTCTAACAAGGCAGACATCAGGGCATACCACAGCAGAGTGACAGATTCCTAGATGTCTTTTAGTTGAAGTTTATAGCTGGGTAGAAAGAGGCATAAACAGGTAGTGACTGAGATGTCTCGGGCTGGATCCTTGCTCAGGATCCTCCTCTAATGATTTCAGTAATCAGGAGGACAAAAAGTTATTTTTTCATTTCTCTTTGCTTGCACCCTGCAATGAAAGTAG
>NW_010145128.1:22960-35647 GCF_000699245.1 Pterocles gutturalis
GATTGTGTACAGATTAAGTTTAAAGGAAGCGTGAAAATGAAACAAATACATTTTCCATGGCTTCTCCAGTGTGATTTTGCGGAAAATGCAGAAATGTTTTCCCAGTGAATTAGCATTTGATGTACTACTTCTTTCTACATAATAAAATGTTAAAAAAATAGAAGCTTTAAATAATAAAAGAGAAAGACATTTTTCCTGGGGATGAGCAGAGTAGTCCCCAGTTTAGCTAATGTAACTGTACATTCATTCTGGACCTTTGTCAACACACATTAAAAATACTTCATCAGTTTAACCCATTTACTTTTCTAAGAGAATCCTGGGAGATCACTGCTGCTCAATGAATTAAGAGACACAGCCAGGCTGGAAAAGGAACCTTTGAATGTTTAATTTTTCTGTTGCATAATGCACTGTGTGACACGCGTGTCATCTCAGAAGACATCTTACAAAGCGATAGCACGCTGCCGGCTGCAGTGGAGAGTGGGTTGTGTGCTCGTGTCATTTTCATTGTATAGGCCTGGACTGGGTCCTGCGGATGCTCCTACCTGTACGGGGACTGCTCGGTTCAGAAAGTGTTTACAGCATCTGTGCGGGCCTTGTTCTGCTGTTGTTTGTTGGCTTGTTTGTTCGTTTGTGGGGTTTTTTGGCATCTGATCTGAACTCCATTAAAGACTGGAAACAGTTTCAGGCAAGTTTGAGTCAGCCCTTTGTTCAGGGCAGTGTGGATGAAGTGTCAGATTTTGTTCCTAATCCTCCGGTAGTTACGCATATTTTAGACTTCTCAGTTTACGAAGGAGATAGGCTTCAGCTCTTTAGTGTTGCAGAGGGAAAGCTCTCATGAACTCCGGAAAATAAAGTGAGGCAAAGACCATAATTTTGGTACCACCAGAGTCTATTTTAAAATGCTTAAATAAATGTTTCACATACTGGTAAAGCAAAATTATTTTTATACCCAAGGAAGCAGAGGGAATATATGCACTTCCGTGAACTGGACATTTAGGAATTTTCTTCGTATATATTTGAAATTTGGCAAGCAGCAGTGTTTCACTGTGAGTTTTAAGGATAATTTTACTAAAAAACCTTACACCTGGAAAGGAGAGAAAAAATTGTCGGGCCATTTTCGCCACTTATAGTTCTTGGCCATTTTCAAAGATCAGAAGTGGTTAGCTGCTTCCTACTACACTTAGAAATCACTGTAGAGGTGAGCACAATTATCTTAGAATTTTCTTTTCTTTTGGATGTCTTTCTGTACATAGCTGCACACCGTGCAGGAATAAGGTAGGAGATGTTCAACTTAAGAGAGAATGGGAGATTTCCTGGCTAATGAAACAGTGCGTTTGCCATTTCTGTCAGCTACTATGTAGGAACTATTTCAAAAGGTTTGACTTTATGAGAGTGCTGTGGGCTGTTTCACTCTGACCAACAGTTTGTTGCACTTCTGCTTTAGTTCTTCCCTTCAGGTACAAAGAAATACTCTCCTGAGCCTGTTTGGGGAATGGAGGACAGAACTGCAAGCGCGGACTGACTGACGGTCTCCCCAGCCGTCTGGGTGATTGTTGATGTCATTGGCAGGCGGCTCAGAGGCATCACATTATGCTTGCTTCTACTTTATTTGCACTATAAATAGAGAACTGGAGCCCTTGGAGTGAAATACTCCCCGTCACTGCCATTAAATAACAGGTTTGCAGCTTTCCTCTGCCGCACACGTCTGTCATCAGCGATGTGTTTGTCCTCATGGCTGGCTGTACCTGCTGCAGACCTTCTTCCAAAAGCTGAAGGACATTGCTCGGCGGCTATTAGATTGGTGTTCTTAAAGTTAATCCAATGCTCTCTTCTTTCTTTTTCCCCCCTTTTTCACAAATTCTAGCTTTGGGCTGTCACTAGCCCTCTTCTACTGAAATCAGTAGTAGTTTTGTACCTGGAAAACGTGAAACATCAGATCCTGAATTTTCTTGAGGAAAAAATCCCCAAATAAACTTGCTGTTGAAGTTAGAAAGTGTGACAGTCCCACCTCTATTGTCCTGCAAAGTAGTTTTGAGTCTCATAGTTAGTACCCAGACACAGTGACGTGAGAAGACGCTTTTGGTCGTTCTTGGTATTTTACTCCATTCGACTGCTTAAGTAGGATAGGGGGAGAAAATAGTTTCCTGTTTGATTCTCCAGCACAGTGCTGCCAGCTCCACCACTGCATCTGAGGTTAGGATCAGCAGATGTGGGAGGAACATTCTCTGTCCTGTCCCTCACTTCCATTGTGATGTTTTATTGCATCTTCTATCTGTAGGTATAAAACTAGCTTTTGATTCTTCCAAATAAAAACTGCATCATAAATATTCATTTTGCGTTAAGGTAATTTCTGTAAGGTTTAGCTTTTAGGTCAGAAAAAGGAACAGGTGACAAGAGTTCCCTGTATAGAACATCAAGATGAGTTCCAAGTGTGGAAGGGAATTTTTCCCTTTTAGAGAGACTGATACAAAATGTCCTTAATTAGTCCGTGCGTTTGCATTGTTTGGCCAGTGGGTTCACATCCGAACGTGTGTTGGGAGTTCAGGGCCTAATGCTGGGCCCGGCTGAGTGTTGTATTTTCTCCACAAATCCAATAAGAATTGAATATTGAAGGATTCTTATTACACCATTACTAAAACTGAGAATAATTTAATAATGGTTTCTACTTTCACTCTTTGTTGTTTCTCTTTCAAGTGGCTGTGCTTGGCTCCTGTAGAAATGAAAGGCTGATGGAAACAGCTCATTGCCGTGGAGAGAGCTCTGTAAAAGCTTTCTCAGAAAATGCTGTTAATGTGTTTGAATCCTGGAGATCTGAGTAGCGTCCAGCTTTCTAAATCCCGAGGAATAATAGCGCAGACTTTCCAGAGTGCACCCAGTAGGACTTGAAGTTGTCTTCCACAGACTTATTTTCAGACTTTATCAAAAACTGAATCTTTAGCTCACACTTGTAGAAGTTTTGTGAAGCTTCATAAATCTTTCCTGTTCTTGACTTCAACCTTAAGTGGGCTCCAGTGAAGGATTTTATTACTATTACTGTGCAACCAAACAGATTTTTCGCAGAAGTGTTGTGATTTTTAGATTGAGTAACTGATGAATATAGCTGCAAGCTTTTAGCTGAATTTGGATCTAAAGCTCAGAGTGAATGAAATGAGATGCATCTGTGCATTCCTCCACCGAAAAAAGCCTCGGAAGTGTATTACAGTCTAATGATAGAACACGCTTCTTGCTCCTGTAATACAGCAGCCCAGTTAGAAACATTTGGTTTAAAAATATTGTGTGTTTGAGATTTGCTGAGTGAGAGTAATTAATGTTAAAAAGCATTCAATCTCCATCAAAACCTAATAGATGTTCCATGACAATAAGAAGTGGGATTTTTTGCTTTGATAGCAGCTTAGATTTTCCTCACATGCCACCTCCAGGTGTTATACCTGCGGAAGCAAAAAGTAAAATCTGGGCAGGCTTTTTTTTTTTTTTTTGATTGTTTGCTAAATATATGATGAAATTATTTCAGTTTAAATTGTTCCCTGGCAGTCTGCTTTGGGAAGGTCCCCTTCCACATCAGAAGAGTGATTTTTCTCTGAAAGGCACGGATACCACCTGCTACAGCAGTGCATTAGTTAAACCAGATGGGTTTTGTATGTTGCAGTGATGCACAGCGTGCAACACAGAACTAGGTTTTGGAATGTGATCTCATGGCAGCTGGATGGCAATGAATAGTATATAAACTCTTGTCACATACATACAGGAGTCCAGACAGGACATTTGCTCCTCTGCCATTGCTGAGAAAATGAATCTTGATTTGCATCGTGCTTCCAACTTCCAGTTTGTTGAATTGTGTCTGATGAAGCTGATACGTTTGAGGTACTCTTGAACAAAGGAAAAATAAAAATAACAATATTTTTTGTATCCTGCAATAAAAGACCATATTTCCACAAGTTTATGTCACTACAAAGGGATATTTTAAGAGAATAAATTGGTTTGATGGGCCTTAGCTATCTCATATGTTTATTATTATGAAGAATGGATTTTGATGAAATAATTTTTCATTTTTCATTTTCATATATCAAACATTGTAGCAATGGTCATGTTATGCAACAATGTCCCACATAATTGCCAGTAATCAAAATTCTTAATTTAGATTTGTTTTCATTGGGCTAAAGTTAAGTTTGATTCCCTTACTACCTTTATTTTACACTTAACAGGGTCCACTAACATGAATGGATTTGCTTGTAGTTTTACGTCGAGGAGAGGAGTAGGGACACCCGCTGTGTATTGGGTAGCTTTGGAGTTGAAGCAAAGCTTTTATTTTATTTTATTTTATTTTATTTTATTTTTACTCCACAAATGTGTGTTTCTTCATTAACTCACTGAAATTTTGGAATGTAATGTCAGATGTAAACAAGTGAAGGCAGACATCCTAGGAGGGGTGAGAATGGAACAACAGGCAAAGGGATGGCGACTGGGGAAGCCCCGAAGGAAGCAGCTGATGAGAAGGTGATTTGGTTAATTTGAGGCACTGCTGTTGTGTCATGACTGACAGCCTGAACCTGAAGGAAGTCCATAGGAATGATTCGTTCACAGAAATATGCACAAGATTAAAGAGAAGCCTGTGCCTTCTCCCATGAATGTGACCTCGGGTGACGCCATGTTCACGTAAGCTGCTCAGCACATCGCAGCGCTGCGCGGAGGCGCCTGGCTGGGGTGTCGTAGCGTCCCTTGGCCTGTGCCCTGGTGTGCCTGCCAGCGGAGCCGGGATGGAGTACTCTGTAAGGGCACGTTCTGGCCAGGCACCAGCAGCCCTTGGCTTGGAAGTAATAGAGATCTCTTGGTTGTACACAAAGGAAATTGGTTAGGGTGCCTTGAATAGTTAAGCGTGGGGAGGTGCAAATGCTGCCCCCAGGGAACCAGCTGGGCTGGGAGCTCTTCCCAGGAGGAGGGTCAGTCTTCTCCCAGGAGATGTAAGCTGCCCCAGACTAAATCCATGGATCCCCGGGGCAGAGGCACTTGACAAGGAGTGCTGCGGGAGGTTTTCTTGTTTTCCCTTGTCTTGTGCATCTGCATGTGATCCGGGGATACCTGTACCGTGGCTTCATGAAATGTGGGTGGAACTGAGCTCGCTTGGGTGTTGGCGACAGCAGGGTCAGGCTGGGAGCTCCGTGGCCCCTCTGTGGATGTGTACCCACTTCCCTGAAGTGAGACTGTGACTGACCCACTGAACCAATCCTCCGCACGACAGTACCTTTTGAAATCAGAGATGCGTTCACAAAACTGTGAAGGTGAACTGTGTTCCTTGTGAGTGCTCATCAGCAATTTCTTCTGGTCAGAAGTGACACTTGTGAGTGCTGCTTCATGAGAGCATTCCTGGCCCTGCTGAGCACAGCAGGTGCAGCAGACAGCACCGTGGGCTCCAGGGGCTCGGCTGTGACATGACTGCCATGCCAGTTAGCCCAGAATCGCAATTAACCACCATCTGCATTCTGCTGCAGCGTACATGTTGCTTAAATCTTTTATAGGAGGTGTTAACTTATTTAGTGTTGGATTCCTGTGAGGCCCTGCCCTTGCATTATCATGTTTTTAGGCGCTGCTTTGTGTAGAGGACAGTCTGCATTTCTGCTTTGTAGACAAACAGCAACCTCCATGTAAACACCTAATTCGGGCAGTCCTTGCTCCTGATGGGTTTTCTTTGCTGACTTTCTCTGCTTGTAGGATACGCTGATGGCACTCTTGAAGTACAGCTAGATTGGCAGAGGGAAGCAAACTGTCTATCACGAAAGTACAATAATGACTCGTACTGTTTTCACAATTGTTTGTTAACTGTTTTACAGATGTACCCTGCAGAGAGGACTTCTTTCAGAGGGACAACAGAAAATACAGGCGTGGCTGAAGGAAGTGGTTAATGAGGAGAGCAAAAACAGAAATTTCAGGGCAAGGTGAAAGGTGTGAGTAAAACTACAGTGCTATAGCTCAGCTTGTGTGAATGTAATTGGCACATTTGCTTAGTGAGGTGTTGTGTTCTTACTGAAAATAATATCCAAAGATTGTGAAAAGTTTTAATTTCATGTCATTTCTTTTACAAGAATTTGAGACAGTGTGATTTCCATGAATTTCAGGGGAAAACAATTATGGTACTGACTGTTGCATTTGATAGATTGTCACACAAGGATCGAATCAAGCTGAAAGAAATTCGAGTTGTAGCTGCCATGTGGACTATGACAGCTATAAGTGCAGAGAGGGGTGATCCAAATGGTTTGGCTTCAAACCCTTTCGTTTTCCTGCTTACTTGAGTCCATTCAGACCATCTAACGTCATCTTCTCTGCTTACCTTCCACAGTTAGCTGTCACAGAAATTTTGGAGTGAATTCTGGAGAGGGAGCAACACTCCCACTGCCAGAATGTTTTAGTGTTGTTCCAGAGTGTTGCAAAAGGCATGTGGAGGAGTCTTTGGAGAAAAAATCTATTGTCCCTTGGGCATTTCTTTATGAAAAGTTTGAACTTGTTAACGTATAAGATTTTAATGAAGTTGTGTATTTTTGCAGTATTTGTATCGTAAATCAAGAATTTACAAGCAAAATGTCATGATGATGACATTGGTAGCCATAAGCAGACATTGCTGGTTCAGTTCTGCAAAGATATTTATCTGTCTTGCATAGCATTCTGCAAAACCTTTGAGAAAAAGAGAAAAATGAAAGATTAATGCTTGATTTGGTTTCTGACATAATACAAATTCTTTCTAGCTTTCTCCAGAAAAGTCTTTGAGTAAATAGATGCAAATATTGAAAAGCTGTCTCATAGTGCAACATTTACAGCACTCTCTAATTCTGTGATTAAATATTTAGTATTTAGAAGAAATTCCTTGCATATATTCTCACAAAAAGTATTAAAGAGGGAAGAAATTTCACTATTAAATATGGAAAATGTAACGGACTGAGATGTTGCACTGGAATTGAAACACTGTATGAAAAAATCAGTTTAGCTGAAAGTTTGCAAGGAGCCGAAATGCTGAAAGTCAATGATAACTGTTTCCTCCAGAAGATCCTACAAATTACACAACAGACTATGGCTCCTGTTTTAAATGAAGTATGTATCACCAGATTTCATATGTGTACAGCTATAGGCAAAATCCACCAGTCTATAGTGAAAATAAACACGGCTAGCAGAAACTTGACAAAGTAATTATACTTCAGGTAAAGTAAATTTTTCCTAGAAACGAAATTATTCCAGAAATCAAAATTCTGGGACAGTATTTGGAAGCAATTCAGAAGTGAAAGGCATCAGCACTGTTTCTCTGATCCAGTAACCCAGTTAGGATTGACATACACAAATGACCTATTTGTGCTGAAGACTGTTACTCAGTTTTATTTCTTCTGAATGTGTATTACTGCATCGGTAATACTCTGCGTTCATGGGCCAGTATACAGCAGGATTAGCTACAGAAGAAATACAGAATGTACACTGACATCCTTGTGAAGTAATGATAGCAGAGCTGCAGATTCTGTTATCAAGCACGTAATTGGAATGGACAGTAATTGTAATGAACTTGAGTCTTGAGATGTCTTGGACCAATCTTGGGAGGTTTTGCTTTCTTCCAAAACCATTCCATCCTATTGAAGGGCTCAGCTGAAGAGGACAGGAATCCTGTGAAAGAGTGAACAGAACTTTTGCAGGAACCATGTTCGTATCTCTAAAAGAAAGAGATTATTACAGAATGTTCAAAGGTACATTTCGACCTGATTTTCTTATTATTAGTGAAACTAAAATAACTCTAGTTATATTTCTAATAATCATTATAATGTATGGGCCAGATTCCTGTAACCGGGCTATTTTTATACCTCTCCAAATGGAGCTCTAAGTGGGTGCAAATTACCTCTGTAACTTAACAGATGTGAGTATATGTGTGCCATTATTAGAAACACTTAAAAGAAGGGCTGATGGAGAAGCACTTGCACTAGCAGAGCTCACTGCAAATTTAATTTTCCCAAACTTTTACTTTTTTTCCCCTTCTAGAAAACAGTGGAGAGAATCTGATGTTAATGAAAGGCTGATTTCACAGCACTGGAGACTAGAATTCTCTTCACACGGTGAACAGCTTTGGTGAGTGTTTCTCTTGCAATTCAGTCAACATGCCTCTGTTTGAACTGTGAGGCTGTGTGGAATCTCTGTTCGCAGCCCTTACGTCCGTATGTAGCTTTTACACAAAACTTCCTCAAACAAGCTACGATCAAAATCAGCTGAAATTCTTTTGTTTAATATTAGAGTGAGGAATTCAGTAGCCTCCACACACAAGATTTTTGAGCATCCACTGCAGCTGCCAGCGGGGGTCGTGCCCGTAACATTGGCAGTTAGCATTGTCAACATTGGCGGGCTTGAAATTGCCAGCTCTTCTTTATCTGGGCTCTGAAACAGCTGTCAAGGGGCAGTGATTTCTGGCAAGTTGTGATGAGCTGGAATTAAAAGTAAAGTCGAGTCCTCCTGTCTTCAAATCTGTGTACATTCTCCTACACCACAGCTCCCACATATGTACACATTCTTGATGAAATCTCTGTTTGAAGTAGAAACAGTTTGCAGCAGCATGGAATATTTAATTAAAGATGGTGCTCACTTAGGCCACATAAATGGGTCAAATTGCACCTTGAGGTGCCTTCTCCTGACTCTGACCCTTGTGCAGAGACATTCACGGCATGGATAGCTGCTGCTCGAGCTGTCTGCACTAGTTCCTTGGCTCCCATTCCTGCAAAGCTGCCAGGTGCAGAAAGAAGTATATGGTGTAACTCTGACCTTGCCTATGTAGCAGTGAGCCAGAGGGTTTCCTTTTAAGTCAGTGTCTGCACAGAAAGGGAATCAGAAGGGCATGTTAGAGTGTAAGTTTGCATATATTTGTAGATGGAGTGGACCTTGGTGTACTTAGCTGTAATCCCACCAAAAAATAGCTGTGAGACATGATCTCTCTGCAGTGTAGTCTAGGGTGCAGCTAAGGTCATCTAGACTCGTGTCTGTCCCCATTTGAAGCCGATCAGAATACGAGAGAACAGAAAATAACACACAATTGTCATCAGCATCTTTCCTGTCTTTGTAAATGGGTGACTCAAAACGCAGCAATGTTGACTAGCACTGCTCTTGTTCCCTATTGGAAAATAACCTTATGTAGCCAAAATATTAATGGGTTGGTGAAGGTAAAAGAGGTTTCTAACAATTCTTTCATGTCTTCCCTATCACTGGTATAGAAATCCACTTCCAGCTGTCCCAAATGGGACTACTCCCTCTTAGAAATTTTGGATAGTAATGGCAGTGGGGCATTACTAAAGATGAGCTGCAGTACTTTAGAAGTGTTGTATCCAGCCCCTGCTTGCACACTTACAGTTTCTGTTTGCACTCTGCTGCGCTGACCTCATCATTATTCTGAGAAGGAGTTTCCTGATCTGTTGATGAGGATTATAAAGCTTTCTCTTCCTTCACAGACAGGAATAATTCATGTCTGTGAGTTTTGATACCTAGTGATGGGAAAGATACGGAATCATAGATCACCATGAATGTTGCTGCAAATGGAAGTTGCATATTTGAACTTGTGACGTACTAATTGGTATGCCTGTAGAGTGACAGGGAAGTGGCAATGAGAAGCAAATTTTCTTCTATGAAAGGAGTAGAACCTGAGGACATTTTCTCAGATGAGCTGGTGTTACATAGTCTTCAAAGACAGAGTCCTGGAAATCCAGAATTCTTTGTAGTGCGCTACCAGGGCTGCTGTTTTCAAACAGATTTTCCAGAGCTATCAAATATATATTAAAAATAATGTAATTGAGAATGTTCCTGTGATTCCAACTAATTTAAACGTACATGGGTACAGTGCAGACCTTGGTATGGCTAGCAGAGATAACTGCAGTGAACTGGGCAGACTGGGGACTCGGGGGATTTTGCAGTTCACACTGGGTTTGAAGGTGCTGTACTTCCAGGGCTAATAGCACTGGGGCAGGGGCAGGGGAACAGTCTCTATGTAGGCTGCAGTTGCCACAGTTTTTCTAGTTTGGATACTGGAAGATGAGAAGACCTACTCAGGTGAGCCAGTCATATGACATTCCAATGAAAACATTAATGTTTAATTTTGGATTTTTTTGAGCTCCAGAAGTTAACTCAGGGATGCTACTTCTGCATTTTAAGTCTCCAGGGAACCAGGTCCTGAGGTTTTGATTCAGTCTTTATTCATATGTGATTCAGTCAGACTCACAGAGAATTCGGTGAGAAAAAATGAGTGGTAATCTGTCATGAAAGATTACTCTGGATACATGTGTGTGCACCACAGTTAAGGATTTGTTCTGCTTAAACCAAACTATGCAAGTCCACATAACTCTTGAGATACTACGAAAGAGTATGAAAGTATTTCAGGGAATACTGACCGCTCAGCTTACATTACTTCTGTTCCTCACACACTAGGGCTTGAAAGTCAGGTGAAAGACAGGTAGAATCTGGCTTTGGAGAGGTCAAAAAGATAATTAAATCTTACTTTCTGGCTGGTGCAGCAAATGGCTATGGAAGAGAGGAATTATAATTATACCACCTAGTCATTAGGACCTCCTGCAAGTACCCACAAGGGCTGTGGGAATTCATGCATCAAAGTGAATGAAGCCTTCTGGCTAGCGCATCAAAGAGCCCCCAGCAGCAGTGGTGGACATGTTACCATCCGCTAGCAGAGATGCACAGACCAGCAGCCATCTCTGCTTCCCGGCTCACTGCTCAGCGAGGGCAGGATTTCATCCTGGAGGACCCTCTAGAGAGGTAACAGTGGTTTGGAAGTGGGGGCCTAGCTGAAGCCTGGTAAGAGTGTTATGATCTGTGGACGCAGATCATGACGTAAGGTGGCTGTTAAAACTCACGACATTTGGCGATGGGATGTTCCTTTCGTCCCTTCGCTAGTTACGTGTTGCAGACAGCTCTTAACCTCCTCTCTTGCCATCCATCTGTTAACTGTCTGTTTTTCTTCTCCTCCAGTTCCCATGACAGTCTCTCCAGCAGTGTCATTCATCTCCAGCTGTGTCATTCCTCTGTGTTCATCTTTCTTCCACCTCCTGACTCCCGCATGCTTGATCCTTTGTACTCCATTCTTATTTCCATTTCCATTTTGCCATTACATGCCATTCTAGATCTCTGTATAAACACAGAGGTAAACACACTTTCAGTTGTGTAACCCTGTTTGCTCTTTCTCTCTGCTTGTTTTATCTCCTTTCACCCTTGGAGGGTTGTGGACAATGTGAAGGATGTGTTTGTGCAGCCCAGGAGTAACTGGGACTGTTGGACAGAATGAGAGGCTTGTCCTCACCCCTGCGACAGGCTAAGGGTTTGCTTCTTTTTTGAGGCAGTTGGCAGCCAGCAGTGATCTTTGTGTGGGTGAAGTGCTGGAAAATGTATAAGAGGTGTCACTGTTTGAACTAGCATTATAGTTAAAAGTCATTCTTACCAGACTTACTTTGTGTTTAAATTTCACGATAACATAATTCAGTTTAGCAGCTTTGAAAACCACTTACACTCCTGCCTTCAGCTGGATCTGTGGAGGTGAGTGTACGTATACCCGAGGAGCCCCCAAGTGCACACTGAGGAAAGAGCAGGGATTGTACATTGTGAAGAAGGAAGTGGGAAGCAGCCACTCTTCTGGACATCTCCACCCTCTGTCTGAATCGATTTCCACATGGAAATTCACCTGAGATTTCATTTTTGCAAGACTGCCCCTCTAGGGAAAATTCCTCACAGTGCTGTGATGCTGCTGATCGTAAGCTGTCTGCAACCTCTGTACTACAGTCCCTCCAATTCGGACAAGGATGGGAAAGTGGTTTGGATACATATTTCTCCCCTAAGTGGCACTTTCCTGCGTTCTATCTTTTCCTCTTTCTGGTGGCAATATAGTATTAAGTCACAATGGATCATGACCTTAAGAGAAGGAGTAAAATAAGCTGGCTCCCGCCTGAAGTTATGGGCGTGCAGCATTCTCTCCCACACGTTCTGGCTGTGCTATTTATTTCTTCTTTCAGGATTTATGCTTAGTCCTCCTGTTGCTGTTTTCAGCTCCAGCTGCTGCCATCTGTACATAGTGATACTACTCTGTGCAATGCTACTTCTCCTGCAACAGCAAGTTTTACTGTGATTAAATTCCCAGGTGGGAAGTACTCAAGAGAGGACTTGGAGCAGACAAGCAGGGAGATCTTAAGTGTTCAAAAAAACTCCTAAAACCTATTAGAGGTTGACTTTTTTACAGCAAACACTGACTGAAGACTGACAAATACTTGACAAGAGCAACTCCACAGCCCACCTGGAAGTGCCCATGGACGACTGATGGGCTTACAAGGGATTTAGATAACTTTACAGAGTGGTTATTGATGGGGAAGAATTACTAAGTTAGAGTCTGGGTGAATTTTATTTATTTCTGATAGAGCATATGGTTTAAAAAAAGTTCTAGGGGATTTTTTTTGTATCTATTAACCATGATCCAATTAAAGCATTTCATATATTTGGCATTTAAGTTAGACTTAATTTAATAACGTAGCTTAGACTGTCGTTTGAGATCAAAGATGCAGAGTCTTGGAGTCTTTTGTCATCCCTTTCAGTCTCTTCAAGTTCTTGTCAGTATTTTAGCATTGTCTTATGCTGGGTTAAAGCACATGCAGAAATTTACAAGTTTTTAGAATCATAGAATCATAGAATCAT
>NW_010145129.1:0-1641 GCF_000699245.1 Pterocles gutturalis
AATTCTGCAAAAGATGAATAAATCGTCATGTGGAAAGCAGGCTAGAATGAATGAGATAAGAACTGTATGCAAGATATTTGAGACAGATGTATTAAAGCTAAACGATATTGCTTCTTCACTTCACTAGGTTGTTTTATATTTATTTTAACTAAAAAAATCTACAAAACTTAAACAGAGAGTGGGACCTTCAAATTGATAAAACTCATCCAGAGGGCATAAATATATCTAAAATTTACAATGTACTTCAATATTATTGGAAATGGTGAAATAGTTGCTGGGGTAGCAGCCTGCCAGGAGCAACAATAGCACCCTGTCAGATGCCTCTTTACCTGATGCTTCAACCCAGAAAGCCAAGCTTGCTGCTTCCATTGCGTGGGGAATGTAAGGATACATGAAATAGTGATACTGGAAGGGAGCTTTCACAGAAGACTCAGGAGCCAAGGTGGAATTAGTTTGTCACAGGAGAAGCAAAGTTTAATTTTTTTGTCTCTACTTCTAGAAGGCATCTTTTGACATCATTTGATATACTTCAGGCAGTTCATGTGTGCTATGAACCAAGTCTTTTTTCATTCAGTATCCCCTACTGCACAGTAGTGCGAAATCACAGCAAATTCAATCCTATAAACTATTCTGTTTTTCATTACTGTGTCTGTTATTGTCATTTACAGCAACTCCAACATTTGTTCTGCTCCTTATTGTACATATATATATATAGTTGCTTTGTGACTAAAGTACTGACTGGAAGACAGTTAAAAGTTTGGGTGTGGATAAGTACCTCAAAGTTCAGAATCAGGAATGACAAGCTTTCTTCTATTTTAATGTTTTTTGTAACGTTAATATAAGTGTTCAAGGTATTTAGGGATTTAGGTTTGTGATGAAGCATACTTGCAGGTTTTTATTCTTATCCTTTGAAATTTGAGGGGGGTAGCACTTGGATTTCCTTCTTAAATTCATGTGTCAGGTGGCTAGGTGAAAGAAATGAAAGATGTCAATTTTTTCTCAGTATTTGTGGTAATAGATCCACTGTATATATCACATTTTGTGAGTTCCTAGTTCCTCACAATGCAGACATATTTTTTTTAATATATTTAGGCAATTGTTATGCAACTTTCGGCTTTACGAAGTTATTTCTAGAATAATTTCAAAACAATTAAATGACAAATGAGAAAATCTTGAGATAATCCCCCACATAAATGCCCCAAAGGAAATGAAGTACATTAAGTTTAATAAAGGATAAGGCCAAGAAAGTAGAGACAGTTTCAAGAATAAGCAGAGATCAACTGGACATGCTAAGGATCAGTTTGTCCAAGGCAGGGAATGGCTCACAGGCTGCAGTTGTGGACAGAGGCTCTGCTACCTTGCAAACAATTTAAAAGTTAAAAATCATGCAACTGACCAGTTTTATTTTCTCACTGTCTAGGTTTTTATCATATGCTATTAAAGGAAACGTCGTTATCTTATGTATTGTAAAATTTTAGAACTATATACAATTAGTCAGAAGAGAGCTACTATATTTTAATATTCTATCCTCATCAATTTTATGCTATTACTTTTATATTTTGGGGGACACACATGTTAAAAGAAATAGAATTAGGATATTAGGTTTGCAAACTTTTTCTCTTTTCTTTTCTGTTTATGTTT
>NW_010145129.1:1660-1951 GCF_000699245.1 Pterocles gutturalis
CTGCTGAGTTGGTGGTTGGCTGAAGACTGCAAAATGAAGTTTTCAGATGGAAATGAGAGTGTGTGTGTACTTAGTTTCTGAACCAACTCCACTAGCATCAACAGAAAAACTAGTCCTTGATTTACTAGACCGAGTTTCCAGGGCTAAATTCACAAAATGGGTAAGCTCAGACCCCATGGCACCAGCTGTCTGGATGCCCACTGCAGAGTGGTAGCTGGGGGCACCACACCTGCATGCAGGTGCTGCATGTGGAGGCTGTAGCGGGGGGGACCAGCCTCTTTTCCTCTCCTT
>NW_010145129.1:1970-10430 GCF_000699245.1 Pterocles gutturalis
TGAATTGCCCAGGTTTCTTGCCCAACCTCTAAAGAAGAATCAAGTGCTTATAAATGGAAGCAATTTTCTTAACAGTATACTGAAAAAAATTACAATCAGGAAATCAAAGAGCAGAAATGGAAAGAATGTAGTGTAAAATCATATCTTGTTCAGCTAACAGTTTTGCTGATGACAAAGATGCAGAAGTGTGTACTTTAGGCTGGAAGATGATTTCCATCTTCACTTCTAGTTTTCATCTCTAAATTATCTCTAAAGCAAATAACCTGTCCCTTTCTTACAGAATATACTGGAAAAGTCCTCACTTGGACTGTGAGAAGCATAGATTAAAAAAAAAAAAATCTTTTTCTCTGATGCTTGACTAAGGCACATGACATCTGAAAAATGGTATACCTTAATTCCCGTCTGTAAAATTCTGTAGGCTGCTACTTTTGCCTTTCCTGATACAGTCGTGTAATTCATTGGGCTAGAAGGAGTAATGATTCCTAATTCTGAAGTCCTAAGGCATTCATTGAGGCAGATTGTACTTGAAGAGCTTTCAGAGCTGCCTCCCATAATACTTCCATATTTACTTTAGCTACTGGGCTCCCTATGAACAGTGAGGAACTGTCGACTCTGACCTTCCTTTGGAGACCACCAAAACGGTAGATAATGTACAGTTATCAGATTATCATATTATAACTTTCCAGGCAGTGGACCTGTTAGCTGTGAAGTCTTCAGCTGTGAGAAATTAAGATCCCAAAAGATTCGCTAGTCCTATATATTTTGGACTTAAACCAAGAAAGTTGTCAAAGGCAGTTCATCTGCTGCCTTTGGGATCCATATTGCCCTTGAGGAAGGCAGGTGTTTCCTAGACATTAGTAAAGCTGCTGGGATGAGAAGCAGACTGAGCAGCTCTGAACAGTTCAATATATATTTCTGTGCCTGTGTGTGAAAGAAGGTGCTGAAATATTGTAATCCTCTAGCATTTTGCACCTTCTTTGCTTTCAGTCTTTGCAGGGATAAGTGCTTCCATGGGGTACAAAGCAGCGATGACTCAAGCCTGTGGTGTTTCCAGATGGGATGAGCAGCACCAGCATCTGAGAGACCTCATAAGAGCTCCTGCCTGCGTTGTCAAACGCAAGGAGTTCATACACTTCAGCTAAACTCCAGATAAGCACATCTTTGCGAGGCTCTTCTGAACCTAGCACAAGTTCTGAACTATGTAAAGCTTTTGTTCACTTATCATTTCCTGTTTCCTCTTTTAACCTAAAAACAGAATAGAATATTTGATGAAAGTAAGCATCTACATTTGCACACAGGCAAAAGTTGTTTCATACTGCTGATGTGAAATATCCAGTAAGTGAAAGCAAGGAAGCAGCTTTATGACTTTATGAAGTTAAATGTTTTTGCTTTGCTTCAGCTTTCTTATTTCCATTGTGTGAAGGTCTGTAGATACAGAAAGCATACTGTTGGCCTCCAGCCTTCAGAATTAAATCATCAGAGTACGTAGGAAGTTTGTTTCTGGTTTAAAGATTGGTAATATTTCGTCATCTCATGTTCTTTCTTTGATTCACGGAACAACCTCTTATGCTATTTATTAGATGTACATGCACCCAGTTTCCTAGAACTACAACAGGAAAAAAATCACAATGGGCAATTCTATTTCTGAAATTTAGTACCAGATTTCAGTGCTCATGTAAGTTCTTTCCCTGTTTTTCTTTAAGCATTCCTACCTGCTGTAAGACTTACTTGGTGCTTTTTCCCCCCCATATGTTCACCTTTTTTAGCGTTTTTACATGTTTTAGCCCTCAGGCCTTTACTTTGAAATGAAGAAACTGTAACCTTTGGACTGCCTCTTTTATCTTTACTGTCCCTTCTGTCTTCTCCTGCATGGATACATTTTCATACTACATCGAAGAGTTTTCAATGAGATCTTAATGCACTTGACCATATCTCTGAGGTCAGTGTTAATCTTTGAAGAAGTGCTAACAGAAAAATGTTAAAATAACAAATTAGAAATATTTAGGTGTACTCGTGCTATCTTATGAAAGTTAGAGGATAAAATAGGAGAAAAAAAAAGAGAGTATCTTACATTAAATTTAAAGTTTAATTAGGCATATAAAAAAACCCCCAACCAAACAAACCCCTAAACTAATTAGTTTAATTCCTGAACTTAAATAAATAAATAAATAAATAAATCATTTAAATTATCTTCTACTCAGGTTGTTTATTGTTACACAGAGAAATCCTATGGCTCCCATGAAACCCTTTCTCTGCAGGGAAGTAAAATTATAAAAACACTACCTTAGCCTTGTTAACATGAAACTGTGCAGTTGTGCAGAAGAAAAGGAGTAGCAGCTCCTCCCACTTTATTCTATGAGAAAAAAATAAATTGCCTTGTGAATGTGGATTCTCACCATTTTCAATACCGTTCACCCGCAACTTTATTACAAAGCTGGGAAGGTTTTGGAGGAGATTGATACGGATTTACTGTTTCTTTTTGGGTCCTGCATGTGATATGGGGGGTTAGCAAGGTTTTGTCAGTTCCCATCCTTGCTTCTGTTACTGTAGCACAGAATAGTAAATGCACTTAACTCCCTCTTCTCACATACTGGGTAAAGTAACTCTATCTGAAGTATTAGAGATGGATTCAGAGTAGCCTAGTCTGCCTTTGCATTTTGTTTTACAGAACAGAGTTTCCCTGGTTGCTCTAGTTAAACACATTGCTGAGATGGAAGCCACATGGCCTTGGTGTATATTGTGATACTTACCTCATATGTTTGGAAGCATTTCAGTTTTTAGCAAACATTTCCTTGTTTGTTCTTTCTACGGGTAAAGAGTCTTTCTTCTCTTGCTAAGTGGTCAATCTCATTCAACTTCTAATGATTGGAAACAATCAATTCAATACAGGTAGATTTTATGTCAAACTTCGTTACAAATATGGAAGTTATTTTTAGTGAAGGTAATTACACATTTGTTAAATATTGTGTGAGAGTATCATAGATTCTCCATCACTTGAAACTTTTCTACTCTTTCGGTCACAAACAGGTTTTAAAGTATTTGCTTTATTTGAACTATGAATTCACACTTGATGCAAGAGCTACTAGATGAAATTTTGTTACATAGGGACTCAGAATAGTTATCACAAATCCTTTCCATTATTGTTTTCAAATCTATTGGCAGTCTGATGTAAAATCACTCTACATTGAGGGAAATTTCATTTTGGAGCTATCTGTAAAATAATACATATACATTTGTGTCAGAATGGTGTGAAGGTACATCACAGGGAGAATTAATGTTCTGTTGACATTTCTTAACAGTACTTGTCACAGTCGTACTTTAAGTGAGAAGTTCGTATTTTGGAGGTGTACTAAAATCTGCTGTGGCAGGGTTGTTGGGCATTTCATTTATCCCTAACAGTCCACCTATATATTCCATAACAGATACTTATCTATCATCTGTACTAAAAATCCAAGGGTTAATTATGTAGCAATCTTAATAATCTTCTCTCTTATTCTTTGCCAGTTGTTTTGCCATTAGTGGAGCTGGCATTGGTACATTATCCCTGGCCGAGGGCACTAAACCTTTCAAGCAGCAGTTATTCAAGTGCATGCTCTGCCAATGATCTTGGTTTGCTGTTACATTGGTAGTTCATTCTTCCACTTACCTTGTGTTCTGTAATGGATATTGCCTGCATTAAAAATATGTTGTAAATAGACTTTTTTGCTACTATGAGTCATATCTATAGCTGCACCTATGCATGAAAAAAGCCCAAAACAACTAGTTTAAGAGGCTATGTGAAACTGATAGGCATCACTCAAAGAAACGTACTTTGATATGTGCTGCCATCATTTTATTTTCCATGCCAATTGCACAAAGGAATATGGGAGTTTTTTTGTCTCTTCAGTTTGTGCCTTACCAGAGTTTTTATATTTATTCCAAGGAGATCCTGCAGTTTTGCCTATTGCTAAATCACACGTATAATATTATTGGGAAGTGCTAAGACAACACTTTGAAGAGAAAAAAAAAATGAGGCTTAAGAGCACATCATACCTGTAGTTGATATACATCTATTTCTCTCTTCACTAATCCGGTTAAGCATGTGGGAAGGACACACTGAAAAAGATGATCATATGATTCTATAAACTGATTTCTGATATCTGAAAAAGGTTTGTTTCGTTTTCTTGCCAGGAAAGGCAATTGAGAGATTCATAGGATTAAAGCATTCACTTGAAAACAGTATGCTCAGCTCAATGCCTGACATCATGCATTATTTTAGGCATGCCATTTGCTTTAAACAAATTTTGTTGTCTGAAGGATGTTCAGGTTAGAAGCAATTGTATTCTGTATCTGTACATGGCCTGGAACAAAAGGAGTTAGCTGTTGTTGTAACGCCACCAGTAAGTCTTATTTCTACAATATACTGACACATTACTTTTCTCCCAAGATTCACATGTAATTAAAAACGGGGGGAAAAATCAAATAAATTAGTAAATGTTATATTTTATCTGAGGTAGTCAGTTTTTTAAAGTATTTATGAAAAATTTTAGAATAAGAATTGAGTAAATTTTATAAATCTCTTTTCTGACATAAATTCTGAATACTGCATCCCTTGACTTTCCTAACTTATTTATTATTTCCTAATGACATTGAAAATCCCATTTTTCAAAATTACACAATTCAGAGCTGTAATTGTAGAGAAAATATTTGCCATTGGGCAAGGAACAGAAAGGAGGTGAAGCAATACAGTACCTGATTTGGGAATGTAGCGTTATAGGTAGAGAAATTAATTTTGTATATGTAATTTTTTAAACAGAATAATATCGAACTTTGAGGTTCATAGTAAAATGTTTAGTATTCATGTATGCAGTTAAAATTAAATACGACTCAAATAATTGAATGACATCAATATTAATGCTTTGAGGAAAGAATCAGCAACAAAGAATTGCCATGCAATGGAGCAAAATGAATGAATGTATGTGAGAACATCTGAAAAAGCCATATATCTCTGAGGTGTATGTGTTATGCCATGAAATGTTAATGATGTTGAACTAATATTTTATTTTTAGAGGCATTTCTCTCCATTTTTCATAGCAAATAACGGAAAATGACTTTTCCAGGTCACATTTACTACATTTCTCTGTCCTGAGGTGAGGATTTGCTATTATTGGCATCGCTCATAAGCCTTGACCAAAAGTACTACAGTAGCACTATAGTCGCTTGCCTGTCATTGCAGAGTTTCATCATCGTCTGTTAAAAATCTGCCCCGATAGTCATTGCCATCACAGCATTTTCCATTCTTCACAATACTGCATGAAACTTCCTGAATGTAATGTCTATGCTAAAATAACTGCTACGTGTACACATACAAGAGGTTATAGTACAATATTTTTAATTTTTCAGTATTGTTATTTACATTTTACACGGACGCTATCAGAAAGGAATGAAACATCCTGCCTGCAGCTGTGCAGCAGCAGCAGCCCTCTTGTATTGATTCTGCATCATGGTGTAGAAGTCTCACTTTTTTGAGCAATGTTATTGTGATGCAAATGAGAAAGCTCTTACAGTACAATATATATTTTCTAGGCATTTAAATTGCATATATTTTTAAGCTCCTGCCTACATCATCCCTCCGTTATGTAATTTCTTATGTGAAGAATTGCTTCACTGTCTGGGAAATTACTGTCAAACTTCTCCAGAACATATTTTCAGGGGATAGCAGGGTATGCCTGCATAAAAGAAATCATCCTGTTCTCAATGACCACCCAGGTTCCCTTATGATCGCACACAGTAATTGAGACATTGGTTGAAATAACTTTCTTAATGAACTATTGGTGGAACAAGTATGGCAAGCTATTAATTATGAAATAATAAAGGAATAATAAAAATGCAGTAAAAAGTATTCAGAAACACAAATTATTGCAAATAATAAGAATAAAAATATAGTAACATTTTCTGGTAGTTCATCAACTGTTAATTGGGTTACTGCTGCCCCTGGGTAAACTGACATTTTCATATGCACTAATTAGCAAAGAGGTCAAATAAAATTTCAAATAAAATAGTTTATTTGTAGTGGTTTGCCTCTATGGAGGAACTAATCTTAAGCTCTGGAGTATCTGACAAAGTAGAACACTAGGTGTGCCTGTTCTGTCTGCCAGGACTGGTTAGTATTTACATCTGATTAACTGCCAATGAAATGGAGAAAAATGCATCTGCAGATTTTTAAAATTATTTTTTTAAATGAAGGCCAAAAAGTGGCTGTATGCTGAAGTATGAGACATTGCCATGCGTCCATACACACACACTTGCTGTTGGGTATAATCAAACACTGGAGCGTGTAACAGCCATGACAAGGCTTCCCTGGTGAACTAACAAATAGTCTAATATCTCTTCCACTCACTAGGTATGCCTGCAACTCTGCGTGCTTGGGCTGGCGACAGCAGTGAGCTCTTTTGCTAATTAGTGCATATAGAAATATCCAATTACACAGGAGCAGTAGTGGCTTGAATAGAGACAGCTGTAGTACCAGGTGAAATTATAAACTGTATTTCCAAGCCAGCTACAACCTCAATTCTTGTTTTAATCACAGAGTTCTCCAGTTAAAATTTCCAGCTGCTACAACCATAATTTTATCTCCATGAAAAATGGAAGATAAATTACTAAATAATTAGCATCATCCGTGCTCTCAGAACCAGTGTCTACAACACAAGTGCTTATAGGATTATAGGACACTCCCATCTAAAAGATCAAAATTATTCAGTGTTTTGTCTTAAAGAAAAGCCAAAAGATTGAATTCCAACAATATGTCTCAGTTCCCTGGTTTCTTCAGCCCTCTTTGCTTCCCGATAAATTCCTGTGCTCCCCTTGTACTGTGGGAACAGTGCAAAAGTAGTGACAGAACAATTTTTGTTCCTTGTTCCTCTTGCAGACCTACTTTGCCCTGGCCAGGAATGTGACAAGAGGAAATTTAAATGTCTTTCTCTGAATATGCTTATCACAGGAGCCTAGTCACGGATCACTGGGATTGCGAGCACACATGTAAGCAGTCCTACTCAGCTGGAACGAACGGGTGCAAGTGTGCCTGGGTCAGAACGCTTATTATCCAGTCTGTCATTCAACAGGCTGCGGCAGCTAACTAAATATGGTACCACACCCAAACAAGAGCAAAAATACCCCACCACCTTCCAGGTATAACAGTAAATATGAACAAAAAGCATTTCACTGTTTCTGTCATGAACTTGCTCAAGATCACACATATCTATACACGTAAGTGATGCGACGGAACTGCAGTAGAGCTGAAATCCTAAGGGTGCTGTTAAGATTAGCAAAGCTGCTACTCAGCAAGCTACAAATTCCTTCAGAGTTAGTTTTCAAAAATACCATTTCTCTCCCCTCAAAATATGTTAAAAATGTACCTGTTCAAAATGTTCACCTAAACAAAGACAAAGATTTGGTTTACTTTACAGTGAAATAAAATGACATGGCAATAGTAGCATCAGTTATAGTTCTTTGCAAATTAACCTATATGTAAAGTTGGTATTTACAAATTGTTAAGTACTTTTTGTTCAGTATTTTTCAATGCTTAATCATCTCTATTCATTTTGTATAGATGGACTTGCTTGTCAGTGCATAATGATGCATTTTTATATATTCGTACATTATGCATTATTACAGTGCATTGTTTCAAAACATAAAAATTTAATGAGGATGAACTTGGCAGGATGGTTTTCCACATAAAAGTTTTAACCCTAATAAAGTCAGAAAAGGAGATATTTGTCAATAAGAGCCAGTAAAAGGCTTTATGTAAAGAGGTAGAGAAAATAAATTTTTAAAATGCACAATTTTTAAATGCTTATATCGACTTTTTTTTATTTTATTCTCTATGAAGAATTAATATCAGGTAAAATCAGTAATAATATTGAACTGTCATTTTATACTTTTGAAATACCCAACAACAAACCAAATTACTTTTTTTTTTTTTTACCTGAAATAAAGGCAATTTTAAGCCTCCTGCTCAAGGCTCCACAAGAATTAAATCAAGTTCAGTTTCTCCCCTTGTGAAGTTAGATGGTGCTTTCTTAATAGGTGGTTGCAAGGGTGGGTTATTGAGCGGTGTGAAGGTGAATGAAACAATGCAAATGTAATTAATTTCTGGATTAGTGCTGCCATGTGTTTATGGCACATGTGCTTCTTACCTCTTTTTGTTTCAAAGTGTATGATAGCATACCATACATGTGCATCAAATTTTTCAGTAGGCAAGATAAAATACCAGAGATCTGCTGTGACCCATAGTACGTATAGTGCTGACAGCACAGCCATTTTTCATTGCTTTCTTTGGGGTGTTTTATCTCTGAAATCACAGAAAAGGTTTTCTCTATGTTAAAACTTGAAGTATGACTGTATGTTGAAATTTCTGATGTATTGGAAAAATTCTTCAGGCCCTGTCTATTTTACTTTTGTTCAAATGTATTATGAGCAGGA
>NW_010145129.1:10461-20834 GCF_000699245.1 Pterocles gutturalis
CGTAAATGCCGTGCTGTGCCGCATGCACTGGAAAAAAGGCCTTATTGTCCTTCAACTCTTGTTTTCACTTTCAGCTCCTGTTGCTTTTTTTTTTTTTTAAGATTGTTAATGTTTTACTAAGGATACGCTAGGCATTCATATGTAACTTATGCTCTTGTTTTGGCTTGCTACTTCCAGAAATATCTAAAAAGCTGAAAAGTTTTAACTAATTTATTTTCTGTATCTAAAAGAAGAGGTGACACTTTATTTATATGTTACATAGAGAGCAAAGTCTGCTTTGTGGAGGTCTGGAGAAATGTCCACCGGAGCCAAGGTTTCTTCAAAGAATCTTAACAACAATTACTCTGAACACTTTAAAAATTATTCTTTTCTACATGGTCCTACATTTGTTTTCCAGGTAAAATGAGAACAAACCAGTCATATTTACAAAGATGTGTTTTTAATTACACCTTCAAGACAGTTTTTTGGTTTGTTTGTTTGGTTCTTTTTAAATCAAATTAGTAGTTACATATACATTTTTGACAGCTGAGTTGTTGGTATTTACAATTTTCCAATATTATGCTCACAGGGTTGCAATCAGCTTTCAAAACATAGAATAGCGATATGGATGGCAAGCAGATAATTTGCCACATTTGTTTGGTAATGACTGTGGTAACATCTATAGGTAAAAAGTTTGTGATAAAATCTAAGTGACTTTTGTAGAAATTGAATTTAATTTTATTGTGCTTCCTTACACGATGTTGGAGAGCTGATTAAAAAAGCATAAGCATTGTTTTCACACAGAAAGTTTTAATAGTTAATAAAGTGAGATTATGTGAAAAGACTATGTTAACTTTCAGTAGTTGCCACTGAAATTATTTTAGAAACTAGAAATTATTGTGAATATAATTTTGGTATCCACAGATGGAAAAGTTGGTGTATAATGGGAAAGGAAAAATTCCTGACAATCCAGTTAAAATGGATAGAAGACTGTGTTTTTCTCATGTGGTAGTGAACAGCAGCTCTAATGCACCCACAGAGGAAGCCACAGAAGACATGCTGATTCCAAAAGTACATGTCAACGTAGTTTAACCTTTGTGCTTCTCTAAGCTGAGCATAGAAAAACTTCATTTTTTTCTACATGCTTGACACTAATTACTCAGTCCTCTGATGCTTGGAGGCAGGAAAGTGTATTTGTTGAGGTGAAAAGCAATAGTATAAGACAAATTGCATGTGTCAGCTAGGTTGAACGTGTTGAATGCTGTGGAAGATTTAGGAATTGCATACAAGACCACTTTTGTTAATTGCAGGGGGAGTTAAATCTTGTGGAGCGGGGAATGATTTGAGGATGGTTCACACTTACTGTACAACTCCAATACTACTATTTTGCCTTTATGGTGAGGAGACCAAGCCGGCTTTATGGTGAGCTATGTGCATGTTTTCACACAGGGGCTTCAGGACAAAAAAAGACAAAAGAATCTGTTCCTTCTGGTCCAGCCCAAGTATGGACAATGTTGTATCTTCTCTTACACCAAAAAAGGAGTTGTTCTGAGAAAATGAGAGAAGAGTGCGCAATTACACAAACTGAAAGCCTTCCTGGAGCATAGTGTGGGATGGGTGAGGGCTGACAGTGCTTTGGGAGCAAGGACAATTTAATTGTGCGTATATGGCAGTTAGTAGGCATGTTCAGGACTTTCTCCAGTACTGAGCTGTGAAACCAGTTCTGCTCTCGCTCAATTGAGCAGATGGGACCAGACTGTTCACACTACTGCAGGTGACAGCAACGTTCAAGGGGCCTACAAATATTTCTGAACCCTCATTACAGTTTTAAATTAATAGATGTACATAAGAAGACTACTATTAAATACAAACATACAAGTAATATATCTTGAACAGAAAAGGGAAATAAAACAGCTCTATATGAGTTTATGCTTAAATCAGACTATAAAAAACATGTTCTATAAAACAATGTTTAATCCTCATGATAAAACATGTCTTGAAAACTGATAGTTTTCTTATTGAATTATGTAATTGACACTTTGAAAAATTATCCTTTATCTAAATATCTGGTATTATTAACTTGAAACTCAAGACAGTTTTCATTGCTCAAGTTGCAGATTACCACCAAATGTTTCAATTGGTAACACCTTCAAATCAGAGCATCTCACACCTAAAAGAAAAGACTAAGTTACATTTGTTTTAACAATTTATTTTGTTAACTCTTATCTATTCATTCAAAAGTAGAGTATTGCCTACAAACTTGGCTATCTGTACAATGGTACCTAGATAAAAGACTGAAGCTTGATTGCCTAGACAATAATTACTCCTCACCTAAAAACACATAACTACAAAAGGGTTAAATTAAGTTCTTTTCTGTAGAGTCAGAATGTAAAAATGTAACGAAGAATAAACCCTGTTTCAGCTTGTGAGGACAGGAGGAGCAGAAGAGAGGGCTAGCTAATCCAAAAATATTTACAGAAAAGCTATACTTCCTTTTACATGCAAATAAGATTTTCAGAGCAAAATGCAGACAAAGTTATCCATAACAACAGCAATTTTTGTCCATAGTAGTTGACTGAGGACTATATGAATAGTAAAAAGCTGCTTTTCACTATGTAGATATTTCTAAAGTAGCCACAGGAGATGCTTCCTTTTGCTAGAATTTTATTGATGGTCTGTTTTCTGATGACATGTTTTCTGGGCCCCTCAGTTCAAGAGGGACAGAGAACTGCTGGAGAGAGTCCAGCGCAGAGCCACAAAGATGATGAAGGGAATGGAGCATCTCCCTATGAGGAAAGGCTGAGGGAGCTGGGTCTCTTTAGCCTGGAAAAGAGGAGACTGAGGGGTGACCTAATCAATGTTTATAAATATGTAAAGGGTGAGTGTCAGGAGGATGGAGCCAGGCTCTTCTCTGTGACATCCAGTGATAGGACAAGGGGCAATGGGTTCAAGCTGGAACATAGGAGGTTCCACTTGAATATGAGAAAAAACTTCTTCACGGTGAGGGTGACAGAGCACTGGAACAGGCTGCCCAGAGAGGTTGTGGAGTCTCCTTCTCTGGAGACATTCAAAGCCCACCTGGATGCATTCCTGTGTGATCTGATCTAGGTGTTCCTGCTCCGGCAGGGGGATTGGACTAGATGATCTTTCGAGGTCCCTTCCAATCTCTAACATTCTGTGATTCTGTGACATGTGTATTGCAGACAACCTCCTGCTGTCGTAGGGAAACTGCATGTAAGTGGTGTTACCTTTCAGAATTGGGAACATGTTTATACAAGTAATATATCTGGGTACAAAAATTATTTTACAATATTTTAATCTGCAAGCTATTGCTGCTTGCTTTCAGTTATGTAGGATGTTTCTGCTGTTACTGTGCAGTGACACACTAGGCTAGGCATGTAAAGTAATGCAGTGTGACTGATACAAGCTGATGTTACACTTCACAGCACAATGCTTCATAATGTGTTATGTCAATGAGAGCATTTAAAAAAAAATGTGATTCTCCAGAGAGAACTAATAAAAGAATCTAAGAATAACCTTCCCTCTCTCGCCCTCCTATCTCCCTCAAAAAAACCAAAAACTGCTGAGAGCAGAAAGCAATGTGTATAGGACACACAAATACAGCTTTTGGAGGATCCATAGCAGTAGGTCATTGTATAACATACTTAGAGCTGAAATAATTTTTGTTTTAAAACTCTATTTATCTCTTTACAGGGTGCAAATAATTTCACATCTGTGAACTTTACTGGCTTTCAAAGCCGGTATTTTCAAAGGAGTAAGAGTAGAGTATTTTAATGTACTTCAAGTCTACATAACATTATGAGCATTTTCAGCTTGTAAGGTAATATACTTCTTCAAACAGAAATACTGGTTTTACTGAACTTTTCTTAGGTTTAAAGTTATTGTATATTCCTTTTATTTCTGTTGATTTTGAGCCTTTGTGTCTGTTTTTTAAGGTAAACCTATATTTTTTTGAAGATTACATGGAGGTACAGAAACTAGGGTGGTGTTTTCCTCATGTTATTGTTGGCTTCTTGCAATTTTTTTGTGGCTGTGTGAGTTCCTATAGTTCAAAAATCTTTCCATCTTCTTCTTGATCTCATTCCTAGTACCATTTAATTTGGCTCCTGATATTGTTGATACTAGTTGAGCATTTAGGCATTGTTTGCTGCTGGTAATTTTCTCCCCTGACAGTTGTTCAGAGTTTTGCAGTCTGTGGTCAGGGAGAGAGGGAATGTGTCTGTAGCTGCTGAAGTACACACAGAACTCTATGGATACTTTGGGCTTTTTTGCACTAGTGCACTCCACATTTTTAATGCACATCTTCTCCGTACCTATAGTCCGTATAGATGTTAAATTGTTTGGATGGTATCCAGGCCTGGAAATCTCTGTCTTCAATGATGTATCACAGTAAATAACAAGCTCTTTTTTAAGGGTACCTTTTATCACAACGTATCCCACAACAGCCTCTTGTAGGCAGCTCGGCTCCAAAAAGAAACTGAAACTATTCCTGTGAAGTTAGAACAGTTCCTGACTAAGGTTGATGCTCCCTTGAATCATGAGGAAATTAAAGTCAGCAGTGGCTCCAGCCTGCCACGGCATGGCGTGCTCAGGGCAATTCAACACCCACCAGAGGCACGCAAGGGCTTGGGTTGTCATCTTCACAGATGAAAAGCAAATGGACATCATCAACTTTTGTGTGAAGGAGGCAGTTAGAAGGGGTGGCGGGGGTTTGTGCCCTGGTTACTCCAACACAACACTCCACACCTGGCAAACCCAAAGACACATCAGGAGGAGTTTCTCAAAGTCTGGATAGGTAACTTTATGTTCTCGCAGAACAGGTGCTAACTGTAAGACACCAATGCAAGAGAGTCATTGAAATTAGCAGATAATGAGAACTGCTATTAGTTTTAGACTGTTAAATGTTGGCATTGACATTTTAATAGCAGATGTGCTTGAGGAAAAGAAAAAGTTCCAACAAGGAAAGTAAATCTCTTAAACTGGTTAAACTTCTTTTGGCCTGCATGTTAGAAAACTTTCTTGATAAATCAATTTTATACCAGCTTTCAGAAATGAAGCAAAAGGAAGTTCAGAAATTAGTGAAACTTTAGCATTTAGAATAATGAAGATGCGGGAACTAAAAATTAGGAAGTTTACCTTGTACGAGAGCTTTCTTTTGCAGACCAATCTTTTTGATTCCCAGAGAAAATCTATTTTGATTTTCTGTACCAGAGCCAGATCATTATTTTGTTAAAATAATTATTTTATTCCCCAAGAGATTGCTTGTCTGTAGATCAATTTGACAGTAACAAAAGGATTTAACTGGGAGGCCTCTTTATCAGTGCATCTCTGCTATCCAAGGATAGTTCATTCAACCCAGGTTATCTTCCATGACAAATTTCCATTAATCTCAACCTCCACAAAGTATGTCTTATCCCCTTATAGTTGCAGATGTGACCTTCACATGAGAGCTAAACAGTTGAAGATTGGGGAATACCTTCTCATTTTACTTGGCATTAAGACCTTCAGTCTCATACTCTTATTTATGTAAGGTAAGAGAGAAAAATAAGCTGCTAATCTCTATATTTAGCAATTCCGGATAATAAGGCCTTCTACTGAATTGCCTGTATTGGGTCTGTGCCTGGTTACAACAGCTTAAATTTCACAAATGATCATTAAATTGCTGAGAGAGAAATCAAAACACAGAAGACCTCCTAAAACAAACCTGCTACTGAGAAAAAATCTCCTTCTGAGCTTTAAAAGAAAACAGTATAATGCCTGTAGCAAAACCCACAACCTCCTTTGCCATCCCAAGGAGGAGGAGAGAGGACACCTAAAGGTAATTTTTTTCTTTGCCAGGTTAGACAAATTGTAAACCCTGACTTTGGTGTTGAAGAGGCAATACACTTACCTTGCACTTTCCCATCCTGTTGGTGGGGTAACCCCCAACAGTCCCCCTTAGGCCTGCTGGGTGTATAGCTGCTTTTAAGGACAGAGGGTTCCCTTACTTTCTGCTGGCTCCAGGAGCCATTCTAGCCCCTGATGTGGGGCAAAAGGAATGAGTAAACGCTCTTTCATGTTTTAATGATGCGAACACTTTAGATACAAATGGCAATGACATAAACAATTTAAGATACGAATGAAGGTATAAGTAGTTTATAAATGCAGACAAGTTGATCATGGAGAGCCAGGACAGTATTCTCAGAAAGGAGCTGTGTCCTGTGCGAGGGAGCTGGGGCATCCAATGATCTCTTTCATGATGTGACCCAAAACCATCTGAAAAACTCTGAGGTTCTTTTTCCCCCTGTCACAGAGGGCTTTTCCAGAGTCTCACTTCTGCTTTACGTACTAAATTTATGCACGATGAATTTATGCATAATCACTAATTCTTGTAAACTTGTGCAGATCTTGTCTTCCCTAAGGTTAATCTCTGATTTTTTTTTTAACTTCTGTTGTTCTTGTCTGAACAAGGTAATTTTTTTCAGTCTTGTAAAAATAGGCTTTTTGTTTCTGAAGTCACTCTAGATAGCATTTCCAGCACCAGTCCCAAATTTATACTCCCGGTTCTTGAATGCAATTGATTGCAACTAAGGTCTGACTGAGTATCAGATAGCATTTAGTAAATAGCTCTGTGTTTCTACATATCAACAGGATGTAGATAACTTGCCCAATACATCCTGGTGTTCATCCTATTTCAATGCCACAACTTATTCATTGCTCATAATCATTGTGCATTTGGCTAATATAAAATGAACTTTAGCCTCCCACACTGTTTACAACAAGTATGAAGCTCCCAAAACAAAGCAGAATTTTCCTATGGGAGTGATACTGCATTTTTCATGGCATCAGTTCATATGTTTCTAGAAATCCAGGTAGTAAAGTTATTCATGTGTCTTCTGTAGCATATTCTTGTCTTTTCCAGCATGCTGATCTCACCGATCAGATGTCATCATTAGTATAATTTGTTGTTATTGTGGACATGATCCAGTTTCAACTGCTCCACACATGTAAGGATTAAATTGTCATATTTGCCCCATATTTTATTGCTGTTTTTTGACAACCTGGAAGGAGAAACTAACAGTAAGGATAAGTAACTCTGTCATTTTTGAACTGAAAAGGTCACTATGATTCCTTGTAATAGAACTGGATTTTCCTTTCCAATACTGAATCACCCCTTTTAACTACCCAGAGGAAAGAAGTAATAGTTTTCCTTAATGTACAAGTTTCTTCTAGTGTGTTTACATCTGCCTGTTTTTTTGGTGTTGTTTTTTCCGACAGTAATGTCACTCTGTGGAGTCCCACAACATTGCTTGAATCAATAAATTACATGACAAATATCAGAGACAACAAATACATCATATCAAGAAAACAAAATCTGATAAGTAAGCTCAGGTGTTTAAAAATATTAATAGAAATTCTTAATATTGATAAAACTTCCATTTCTGAAAATTAGTGGATTGCTTTCTGTTAGATAAAGAAACTGCAGCAATTCTAGCAGATAATAACTGCTTGAGATGCTGAAATGTGAGTCATACAGTGAGAAAAATCCTACAGGTGAGTCCTAAATTAATGATGTCAGTGTTAATGTAACTCTATCATGTAGTCTGGCTTTCTGTGCTGTTTACACATACAGGCTTTATCCCCTGCTGGGAGACACTACCCAGAGATTATGCTGAATGATCAGAAAGGATATAATGAATAAATTTCCACATGTCTAAAACTTAACACAAGCTCTTTGCTTTAGCAGCAGGTCCCCTAACACCTGTTACTCCTGGTCCCAGCACTCCACAGGAACTGCTGTTCCTGTTGTTTCCTTTGCAAATAAAGAAACTTTTTTCTTCTTGCCTTCACTTGCTTTACTTGGAGAGAACCAACCTGTGCTGCGGAGCCACAGGTGAGGGAGAGTCCCGCTGCCTCCTGTAGGGCTCTGCTCCCTTTGCCCTCCGCAGACCCGCTCTGGCTGCTGAGTTCTTAGGTGGGAGAGAGCTGACCTCCAATTTTCTCTGCATACTTGCTTCTACACTTTACTTTTAAACTTCCCCTGAAAATACAATTTTTTATTTCTGTTAAGAAAATAGAAATAGCCAACACTGGACTCGTTCTTTGAAGTGTGGTATATCCTGCTACAGTAGCAGCAATAAATAATTCAGCTGAAGTTTGGTTATAGAAAAAATAAAGATCTGTTTTTGATCTTTTCAGTGTCAATCTTTTTCTTTCCTTCTTTCTGTAGCAGTAAAAGCTGATATAGAAATACCAATGGGGATTTTTTTTTTTGTTTAGACTTGTAATGCCCATAAGCCAGGACATTTTGCCAATCACATTAGCTTGGTGCTTTTTGGCAGAAAGAGACAATGGCAAAACTGTGTGGAAACTTCCTACCTTACGTATACCCTTATGTTTGAATAATAATAGTAATAATTTACCATTATTGTACTGCTGTTGATGTTTAGGACTTCACAGAGGTCATGCTGTGGAATTCAACTTTTGTCCTTTGTTTGTCTACACTGTGAACATCTATATACATGTTAATCAACCTTTTGATGGAAATGAAGCAGTTTCAGAGCACAGTGTATTTTTAGAGCTATAGGCTTTAGGTTTGGTGACTCACTCACTGTTTCTCTCCAGGAATAAAAAGAGTCCAGATAAGAGTCTGGTAAGAGTCCTTAACACAGGCTTGATGTCTAAGTCTAACCTCAGAGCAATCCAAACCAGGGGGCACTGTGAACATGTAGATGCAACAAATGGGTGTCAGTGCACAGCCTCCACTCACCTTGGCTAAGTTCCTGAATAGTTGTTGCAATTAGATGTCTGAATTAAAGTGGAATTAATCCAGGTCCATTAAAAAAAAAAAAACAAAAAACAAAAAACAAAAAACAAACCAAAAATCTTCAGTTCTTTATCCACAATTTCAAAAGAGAAAAGAGGAAAAATAAGAAGAAATAAGTAAAGTACTGTCCCTTTTCTTTGAGTACATGCACTAATGGGCTTAAAATATTGCCTATGTATTACTGTACTGTTTGCTGATGTGGGCCATCAAACCCACTGTTGCTGTGGGCCAGCCACTATGCCAAGGTCTCACACTCTGTTTACATCTGGAGGGGTGCAGGAAGCGGACAGATGCCGTGTTACAAGCGACAGCTCCGTTAGTTACATGCTGTAGTACAGAATGGTTCTCAGTCAGGCAAGTGCTTTTGTACAGAACATTTCACAGGAATTGCAGTTATTCCTGGAAGATGACATTAAAACCAACATGAAAACTGACTAAAGGTTACAGAATTTGGTGTTACGAATCTTTCACAGTTGGCATGTAGCCCTCTTGGGGTGAGAGTGATGGTGGTAAGAGCAAGTGTTGTAACACGAGATCTGACATCACCTGATTTATTCATGTGCTTGAACAGTGGGTTGTGTTATCTGCTTGTTTCATAATTTTAAAAGGATATTACTATAACTGAATTTTAGCCACAGCCATGAAAAAAAGAGAGGCAGCTTGGAACAGACCAGAGAAACAGCTCGCCAGTATTTGAGTTCCTGTTGTGAAATCACTTCTTTGCTTTTGCATATGGATGAGCATAATAAAAGATGGTGACACGAAAATAACTGAAAACCTCCGTTTTCTTTTCCCTGAAAACAGGAGAGAAGGGAAAATTTCTGTTGAGGAGACATGGACTACATGAAAGGAAGCTTAAGACATTATTATAATCCTTTCACAGCTGGAAGAGGCACGGCCCACCAGGAAGCTGCTTCATCATCATAGCTTATTTTTATATTAAAAAGATCAAATATTTAAGATGATTAAAACCTCCCATGGTTTAAGACTTTATTTTTGGGAGGCTACAGAGAGACTGTAGAAAATAGAAGGTATTCTACTTTGAAAACTGAGGGTACTTTCCTATTCTTAGGTCACTGAAGTAGAAAACATCTGTACTTCCACGCATTGAAGAATGAGAGTGCGACCCAGTGTTCTTCATTTTGAAATGATAAGGTGTTCAGCATTTATGCTTAGTGGCAGGTGGTAGGTATTAAATTCTCCTAGGTATGGTCACAATGAGTGATTCAAGCACCATTAATATAAGTTCATAAAAATAATTTTATTTGATTTTAACCATTGTTTACCCAAATGAATTTCTATAGATATGTTTTCAGTAAACTACTTTACATAGACTGGAATATCTGCTCAGTCTCATCCATTCTTTCCAGGCAATATGTCTCTGGTAGGGAAACTGTTAATTTATCCATATACTTCTATTGTTTACGTTTTTTTTCAGAATTGTTTGAAAGCCAGAATAATAGCTTTTGAAGATTTTTATCTGCTTATAGTAAAAATACTTTTGAGGGTGTGTTTTGCCAAACAACGAGGATAGCACAAAAGAATCAGGCACCAAAAAAAAAGTAAA
>NW_010145130.1:0-1447 GCF_000699245.1 Pterocles gutturalis
GTGTCCCTCTCCTCTGAACCACTGACGGAGTGAACAGATCCCTGCTCCCCGGCAGCCTGCACACAGGAACCAGCAGCACGGCTCTGCCAACGCTCGGGACCCTGGTTGTCATTAATATTTCACACCTTGGCTCCAGAGAGGTGAGCAGGCTTGTACCCACCATGCCAGAGCCCAGAAAGGTCTGGGCAGGTCTCTTGGATTAAATTGAGTTTTTAAAAATGAATGTAAGTATCTCTGAGAACACCATGTCATAGAATCCCAGGATGGTTTGGGTTGGAAGGGACCTTAAAGCCCAGGCAGTGCCACCCCCTGCCATGGGCAGGGACACCTCCCACTAGCCCAGGTTGCCCACAGCCCCATCCAGCCCATCTCTTTGCAATCATATCAAAGGCTTATTTTCTTGAATATCATTTATTCACATTTAAAAATTTTCTTATGTTGTTCTGTTCCTTGCATCTAAAAAAGCAGCTGGTCCTTCCTTAGCACAGAGCTGTAATCTCAAACCTCCTGTTTACAGGACAGCGTTAGAGGTGACTGCACACAGAGGCGTGTTTGTACCCTGGCTTTTTGCATTAGCGAGGATCCATCCAAGCAATCGATGATGCTTGAGCAGCCCAGCTAAACGTGGCATTCATCGCTGCGACAGCGCGGAGCCCATCGGGACCTCCACCCCGAGAGAAACGAGCCCGCGACGGGTCAGTAGAGAATAAGAAAGGCTGCACGTTCCAGTAACCAGAGTAAGAGGAGCAATTAACCTGGTAACCTGTAACACCACCGCGGCTCTAACGATTCTGCAGAACAAGCGCGATGCTGCCCCAAACAATGGGGCGCTTCAGCAACAGCTTCTGGGTCACAAGCACGATGGCAATGACATCACCGGGGAGAAAAAACAATTCACTGCAGAGAAAATGTTCTCCTGGGAAATAATCTCCCATCTATCTTTCAGCTGGGTTTAAAAACACTGAAAAAAGGTGCCCGGTGTGAGAACTGCAGAGAAGTTTGTGTTTGATGAGAAACGAGGAGCGTTAAGCTGATAACGTGTTTAGATCGTGCAAGAATATATTTTCCTGCAATAAGTCTCGTTCCTCTAAACAGCTGCGTGAAAAATGGGTAAAATGTGTCCCTGCACAGGGAGAGGCTGGGCTGGCTGCTGCTGAAGGGGCAGGAGGAGGCTGGGGAAAAGAAGAAGAAACAGAACGCTCTGTGTCACCACCACCGCAGGGCTGAACGGGCTCCAGAGCCACCCAGAGCAGCAATTTTTCTGCTCCTGTGCATCGGAGAGTCATTGCTGTCAGAACAGAGTTATGGATGAGGCCACAACAGTGATGCAGGAGAAACTGCGAGGAGAGCCCGCAGCTCTGTGAGGAGGAGTGGAAACCGGTGGCTGTGGTGGGAGGAAGATCTCCCTGACCAAGGGGATCACAGAATCATTGGGGTTGGAACAGAC
>NW_010145131.1:0-1796 GCF_000699245.1 Pterocles gutturalis
TGTGATTCTGTGATTCTGTGAAGAAGGTACACCTAAATTCCCCCAAAACATACACTAGTGTGTAAAACCATTTTCTTGCCTATCCAGTTCTTCATGGTGGCTACACAGACAATACATGCCCTGGACAATGCAGGGATGATACCTGGACTTGTGCCTGGTGGCACCCACTTGGAGGGTGCAGTAGCCAAGCCCAGGTGTCCCAGGGGTGGGGGCATGCTGCAGAGCCCAGCTCTGGAGCAACCTTCCTGAGGAGCTGAGCTGAGGCAATGAGACCAATACAGGTGGGGAGGAGGAGGAGTACAGCTGGACCCAACTGATGAGTTCAGAACATGAACCTCCACAATTGAGTTGCTGTTACTAACAGCATCTATTGTGGGGGGACCAAGGGACTCATCAAAATGGACTAGTAGGGGGGACACTGGCTGTTACAGTCCCCATAGTAAGGGTTATGGGATTCTTCAGTTTGATGTTCTGGGGACTCTGACAACCACATGTGCATATTTATGTGGAAAATAACCCTCTTTGCTTCATCTCCCTGTATTTTTAAACAGTCCACTCATCATTGATTCAAACAACTTCCTCTCCACCTACCCCTTCCTTCCCTCTCCACCTCCTCCCCTTTAGTACAAGGGAGTCCAGCTCCACCTGTATACACGGTTGTGTAATTTTTCCCAGGTTAAATGTCCCAGAGTTTTACATCTGTTCCTCACATTCCCAGTACTGGACACCAGCAGATAAAATACTGGAACAACTAATGATTATCTCCCTGGATAGTCTATTAGATCCTTTTGAGCATAGTACTGAGATAGTACTTTCAAGCCTAGTACTCTGCTGCTTTTAATAGCTTGCCTCATATAGTCCAGACAAGTTTAGTACTAAAATATAATAAAAAAAGAAGTACAGAGGTGTTGCCACAAAACCATCTGTTCAAACATCATCAAGAGGGGAAATCCTGCATGTAAAATAATACTGGCTACAGCCTGGCATTACTGAATACTCAGGCTTGCCTGCTGAAGCAGGCAGAGTTATTGTTAGAGAATTTTCTTTAAACAAATGAAGATTTTTTTGCAGATTGTGTGAATGAGCTGAGTCATATTTAGTGGCTTATCCGGTTTATGCATGAGTTCTTCTGGGACTCAAGAAGAGGCCAAAAGAGACACAGAGTTATGCTGCACTCTTAATTTATTCAATGTGGCCTTTTTCTAAGAAAAACAACCCTCCACCCTTTTCAGTAAGCACTGAAATTTTAAATTTTTTTCTTTACATCTCTCATCGAACTTTCATTGCATATTTGTATGAAAGCTGAGCTGAAAGAGCACTTCAAAGAGATGCTACCAGGAGTCCAATGATGTCTTCAGTTTGCATTAAAGCCGGAGACTTTGTTTCCTTTTCAGTTACTGTGCAGAATTGTACATACTCTCCCCTTTTTTATCATCAGAGCCGAAGAAGAAAATAGGAGGTGAAAAGATGTTGGCAGCTATAGGATGCCCAAAATGTTTGACTGCTCCTGCAGGGGGTGCAGATTAAGTCGTGCTTGATAAGAGTGGAGCAAGTTCATTGCTGGCATGACCTGTTCAGCTGCATTCATCCCCCTTGTCTTTGTCAGCACTGGGAAAATAATTCAGATTAAGTGGAGTGTGACTCAGAAATAGCGAAGTGAGGCTGGTACCTATGGCCCTGTGTGTACAGAGGTACGTCCATCCCAGGTTGGAAGCGAGCGGCTGAGTCCCAGGCGGAGGTGAGGGGGACTGTGCAGCACCTGTAGTGCAACAGATGGGTGGGACGGGCCTCATCAG
>NW_010145131.1:1827-37216 GCF_000699245.1 Pterocles gutturalis
TCTGCGGATGATTTCTGTTAACTTTTGGCAGCTAACGTATTTGGGTTCTCATGCAGAGCTGCCTGCCGAACACCACTCACCCTCCATCACCAGGAGAGGAAGGAGACAGTGGCTGATCTCTCCCTCCAATGCTGCACGTCTGCCCGTGCAGAAAGCAGGCAACAGTCTTCCCACCGCTCAGTGACAGGCATTAATCACCCTGTGCTGGTGGCTTGTCCCTTCAGGACAGGCTGCAGGAGCACAGCTTCCTATGTATTTCAGTCTGGCCTGCCTCAAAACCTTAACTGGATTATAAGCATCAGCTCCCTTTAATATAAGTTTCAAAAGAAAATAAAAATATTTTTATGTAATGTATGGGATACTTTTTTTCCTCCTACTGGGAAGGACTAGGATTTGAAATCACAAAAGTCCTTAAACACGCTCCAAGCTTTAAATACCACAGGGGATTTATTCAGCACTCAAACATGTGTTAATGGATGAATTTAAGTGCAAGCCTAAGCACATTGCTGAATTGGGCCTAAGCCAGCATATTTTAATTTTATTTTTATTTTTATGAAATTTCTTTAAATACCCACGCAAATAACTTGGTGAAACTTGACTTCACTAGAAAAGCATTTACTGGAAATTATTTCTTAATTAAAATCCGGAACCATAAATTTTCATCTACAGATGATGTGCAAGACTTTTCCAGCATGAATTTGATGTGGTACAGAATTTCAGGTACAGAGAAGATAAGAAGGGGAAAAAAGTGAACAGTTGCCTGGAAACTGTAGGGCACTGTGAGAGAGGCAGGGGAAACCAGCAAACATGTGTAACAAATATCATAAAAGGATACCCTCAGGTTTCAATCAACAATTGCTGGGAAGACAGTTCCTGGGGAAAATGGTTGTTTCGTTGCTACACACTGAAATTTTTGAACAGATTCAGCAAAGGGTTTTTTTGATATATACTGTCCTTGGAACTTCGAGTTTCAAAATAGATACAGCACAGCGAGCAGCTAGGAAGAAACCCAGTTGACTCTGCGAGGTGCAGAGCTTGAAATGCTGACTGTGTTTGAAACGTCTTGCAGCCCCTGTCTTCCCCACCCTGCCCCGCTATTTCCTGGCTGCCGCTCTCCTGCTTGAATCGGAGACCAACAAAGCAAACTGTCACAACAATTGGAACTTGAACCCCCCGTATTTCTCAAAACCACATTGTGCTCTTCCAGGTAAGCAGCTTCCTTGCTGCCCCGAGCTGCATATGCGGGTGAGGATGTGAGGGTGTGATTTGATTGCTAGTCTACAAGGGAGATACGAGGAGGTGCAGCTTTCTGTGTGTCTAAAAGAAGACTCACAGCTAAGAGTTCCCATCTGTACCCTGGGAAAACACACATGTCACAACCAAAAAAGATAAATAAAATTACAGGATGAAATCTCTTCACATGCAGACAGCACACTGAGAACATCTGACATGCCCATGGATGAGTGTTTTGCAAGCATTTGAAAGCGCAAGATATCAGCACTGACTGCCACATTCCTGATATCGGTGAGATGCTACTTATGGAAAGTATTTAACCCTCCTCTCCAGCACTCATCTTCAATGTTACAGCAGGAAAAAGGTACCTGCCCTTACAGATTTTATTATTGCAACCACCCTGACATCTACCAGGAGCATCATCGGCTGCTGGGGTTTGCCTCTGCTGGTGTTCAATGTGAGCAGAGCCTTGTGGCAGCATTGCAGCTGGTGTGGGATGAGTCACTGCACGGCTGAACCTAGAACCATAAACACTCTCTAAGGGTTAACATCTGCAGAAAACTCAGGGTTTATGGTTAGAGGTGTTTTGGGGTAGGCTACTGCTTGCTGCTTCACAAAATCGTGCTGCTGTTTTTGAAGTTCAATGATGGAGCTGTCCTTAATCACAAAAGCCATCTGAAGCATGTCGGCACTGAGAATATTTATGTTCATGATTTTCCTATACTCAGGAAACTTGGGGGTGGGGGGTGTGTGGGGATTGCACACCCTGGAAGCAGGAGTTACCCCCGGTTTTAGGGCCAGTGCCTCTGAGTTTGGAAGGTCCTTCCTCCTGAAAGGCGAGAGGTGTACCTACCCCACACGAGTATGTGTGAGGATTCGCTCTCTGTAAAAACAGACGTCTCCTCTGTGGATTGCAATTTATATTGTGTGAGAGGCCTCGCCCAGGTCTGGGTATTGCTGCCGCCAGCCCTGTGCAAACATGCGGGCTGACAGACGGTCTGTGACAAAAGGCTCCTGGCCCGAAAGTGTTGGGACAGGTGATGGAGACAAACACGCGGATGGGAGAGGGAGAGGAGGAAAGTGATGGATGGAAACACAAAAGTAGCAGAATGCCTTTGTGCTTAATGGCTGCCAAGTGCTCTGCTAGGGCTATTTGGCTGAAATAAAAAGCATGTGGGCTCTGCAAAAACAAAAGCAAAATACTATAATTGCAATACAAGAAGCCGGATACACATGCTGATAAACAAAAATAACATTTAAACCTATTTTTAAGTTTTAAGGTATTTTTAAATAACATTTAAACCTTTTAACTTAAAGACAGACTTTTTTTTGGGGAAAAAAAATCAATGTGGACTCTAGAAAATCCTGGGAACTTGGTCTCTACTCTTCTGCCTTCTGCTGGGAGTGCAGAAAACTTGTGAGAACAAAGATCAAACTGCCTGTGAGAGGGCAACAAATTCCACGTATAGACATCTTCCTCCTTCCCTGAGGGTGCAGATATGTCTCCTTTAGCTTTCTGGAAGGGTTGTGTCCTGGGGACAAATGAGACCAAAGAAGAAACCGGCCTCTCCATGTGGCATGGTCGTCCAGGATCAGCACGCCACAGGATTTTTCCAGAAGAAAAAGACAATAGGGTCAGCACAGAATTGCAAACTCCCACAGCCTTTGGGGGAGCCAAAGATATTGTGATTTTTCAAGGAAGTTTGCAGCAAGAAGGAAAGTAGGGTTATGGGCCGAGGGAGCAGCCTTACAGAGCATATCCTCTAAGGGATTGGTTTGATGGCTTTGGGGTTTATGATGGACTTCCCCATGAATCCTTATGCTCCGTGTGGCTGGAGGGGTACATCCAAGCCCTGCACAGTCCACTTCTAACCCATGCAGAGGGAGCTGTTAACTGAGAAACTGAGTGTTGGCCAGGGTAAAAGTTGGTTAGAAAGCTTCTGGTGAGAAACAGCAGCGAGACTAAGTAGTTACTACTAAAATAATACAATTATTCCCTTTCTTCTTTCATTCCACCATTTACTAGTCTTCTACTTCTCCAGTCCCACAGACTGGTTCTCCTCTTGTATAGGAAATGAGAGTCAGGAAGGGCGCCACTGAATTCAGTGATTCGTCTGGACCCGCGCGCAGTAAATGCTGTATTTGATAATTTCCCATTCAATGAATTTCTGTCCAGGAAAAAGTAATAATCTCTTTCACCTTCTGAAAAAGTACTTGAACTAATCATTCATTTATCTTAATTGGGTTTTTTTTATATTTCCAGAAGAGAGCTTACTTAAAAAAATATTTCTTTTACTTCTTGCCTGTGATCATTACTTATATTTAATGTAATGGCTAATCCCCCATGCCTGATAATTCACGTTCAGTTGAGTTACCTTTACAGTCATAAGAAAGATTTCTGTTGAGTCCAGTGAAAAAAGGCATTGGGCCCCTAATCTACTGGCAGAGACCCTGGCTAAATTGCTGCACCCTCTGCAAAGGCCAGAAACACAGTGAAAGATATATGGGACATAAGGAAAAGAGAGGGAGAGCAAGTGAGCAACAGAAGGAGGGATGGAGAGAAGTTTCCAACAGCGTTTCATGGAAGTCAATGGTAATACTCATACAGGCTCTGTCTGCAGGAACATGACTTTAAGCAATTGAGCTAAGCCCTGCCTTGGTGTAGGATCAAGCCTCAGGGACCCCCCATCCAAATCTCCCATCCTATTCTGCGCTAAGCCTGATCTGACAGCAGGTGAGAAGGAGTTCACTTCCCCTGACGTTTCTGTCTCCATGGCAAATGACTCCCATTCCTCTCAGCAGTCTTTGCAAGCAGCAGGATTTTTTTAATGGAATGACTTTAAAGTAACAGGTACTTAACAAATCAAAAGCTACAGCTGTGCATAAAGCTGCTGTTTGTAAGCATTTTCATCTACTATCTAAGTTAATCTAACTATGCAGAGCTGCTAAAACATTTTTCTCTTTTGCCTTGTTCGAAGAAGAATATTGGGTGGGATTGCAGTTTTAAATCAAACTGAACTTTTTCACAATTGTGAAGGAAGAAGAGATGCAAGAAAAAGGAAAAAAAAAAAAGCCAGAATCCTTGACCTTGTACTAAACTGCTCAAATCACATTCACTCAGAATAATTTCACAGAGGTGCCCCTGGGTGGTCTTGCTTCCAAAGACACAGAGAGATCTTTGTCTAATGCATTTTACTGTATTAAGCTTGGGGAAATGAAATCTATCTGGAGGTGGGAAGTTGCTTTGCTTGCAGCCATATCCACTGAGCTTGAGGAGCACTTGGGAGTATTCAGTCTTAAACTGTGAAGGCAAAGGCCCACCACTAATGCCAGGGAGTTAACTTTGTGATTTCACACATTAGGCCTGTCTCCATAAAAGCAAATTCCCTTGCATGGGGGGCTATGTGAGCTTGCATGTTGCAAGTCTTTTACAGGAGGGTTGGGTTGCATATCTTGCACATAATTCAAGCAGAAACTAAATCTAACTGATGCAGGCATGCAATTTCTGCTGCCTAAGGCCTATTGAAGTGCAAAACTGGAACATGGAAATCCCCAGGGGAACTTGCACACTAATCTACGGTCCCCACTCGTACCGTAAGTGCTGCTGTTTTTCTTCTCACCAGAGACCTGTTTCTGAAACGATAAACAGCATTCTGGAAAGCAAGCATCACTCTCTCAGGTGTAGAGCTTTGCATACGGAAACCCCATATTTTGGGATCAGCTCTTCTACAAACATGCACGCAAAGTGTTTTGACAAAAAAAAAAAGATATGCTATTCACTATTAGAAGTGTATCTAGTACACTTGATTCCAGATATACAAACTAGTCATTTTCAAAATAGCAGGTGTCAGGATGAGCCACAACCCTGTTGTACTGGATTTATCACAGGCTTATGGGTACATTACCTTCCTTTTGCCCACTTACACACCAGATCTCCAAGTGCAAGTGAATTAACACTTTAAAATGAGAAACAGCTATATGAGCTTGTCTGGTGTGATGTCACCCTTCATAAGCCTAATTTCGCAAGAATGGGAAGGACAAGCAGCAGTTAGTCTGGAAAAGCCGATGGATTTTACGTTAAGTGCTGCCTGGGCCAGAAGTTAGTGCTCATTCATTGTACTGTAAGTTTCTCTCTCCAGCAGGCTGAAGAAAATCACCATAGTGATGGCAAATCAAAAGGATCTGATTTACATTACCATAAAATTTCAGGTGTATTTTGCACTAAAAATCTGTGTTGACTTTGGTTCAATAGCTTTTTACATCTTGCAAGCACTCCAAATACCAAAAATCCTTAGTTAGCAGAGCTCTAAAAAGCAGAGAAAGAGGAAGTTCTCGCTGCTTACATACTTTTGAGCAACTGATCAGGTCAGACTGCAAACCAACAGCAATGCGTGTGGGAACAGCTCTGTGCTCGCACAAGTCTTGCACAAAGAAAAGTATTTATTTTCTCTTCCCATGAAATGTCATTAAAAAGACAAATGCTTTCAGTCTCCACTAAACTACATCTTTGGGTTACGTGTTTATATGAACAGTCTGCCCCTTTTTGCCATACCCTTTTTCTCATTTTCTCCTTTTGTTACCTTGATTTTTCTCACCCACCGTTTGATCATCCATTGGCTATAACTCCAGTCCCTCACTGCTCCCGGTCTTGGGGCACAGGGCAGCACTATGAGGGTGAGATGGACAAGCTCTGTGCTTCCCATACCAGTGGTGGTCTGCAAGACATCCTAATGCGTCAGACGCTGGCCGACCATCTCTACTTCCACAGCACAACCTTCCCACACCAGCAAGTGAAATAGGGCTGAGACTGAGAAACACTGAAAGAGGTGTCCTCCTGACATCTTTTCCAGCCTTGTGTTTGGCCAGATGGCCAAAATAATTATTCTAAAGCATGAAGTTACTGAAACGTTGTCTACAGAGGTTAGGATACACTTAAGCCCACTGCTTCATTTCCCAACAGGATGAAGCAAATGAGTATTTGGTGTCGTGGCTCCTGCTCCGAAGGAAAAGGCAAGGAAGAGAGGCTGTGCCAGAGCCAGATGGAGAGGCTCAATGTGAAACTCTCAGCCTGTTCAGACTTTCAGCATTGCACTGCCTCTTCACGGTGGAAACTTTCACATTTTAACCAGGAACCTTTTATCCAGAGAGCTGATTTATTTTGTTTGAAATGCCCAGGAAGCCTCCTGGCCCAGAGTTTTCACAGGGTTCCCTCCAAATTTTCACTTTGGTCTTAAGAAGATTTCACCTACAAGTGCTTTCCCTTTCTGATAGATCCAAACAAGGCTTCCCATTTTCTATGAAGATTAATTTAGATTTTCTATTGCGGAGGCATCCACCCCCCAGCCACGTGATTCCCCTCCTTTTGAAAACTAGGTAAAGCCTGTAAAGAGGCAGCTGTGTTTCAAGCTCTTTGAACAGTGTCTCTTATAGAAGAGGAGAATAGATAAGCCGTCTTGCAAACACTGTTAGTAAAGACTAATAATCAGTGTAGAAGAAGTCTGCACTGGGAATGAATGTATCAATTTACCTCAGGCTGTGCACTTCAGAGATGGGCTTTGCCCTAGATTGGGTATATTTTAAGCTTGGGCTGTAACTAAAATTAAACCACTTTGTTATGACAGGGTTTTGTTTCTAAATTGTAGATTTTCCCCTTTGTATGAAAAGGCACAGAGATGACACTCTAAATCTGCCTCTTTGGAGCTTTGCATCATGAATACATACATTATGCACACGAGCACCTATTGCTTATATATGTGTGTGAGTGTAAATACATCTATCTATATATAAATACATGAAACAAAATGCAATTCAAAACTTCTCTTCTTCCAGTACACATAAGCTGGCTATAAAACAGTCATTAAAAACCACACATTGTACAATACATGGATTTCTTAATTTGCATGTTTCCTATCAACGCTAAGGAAGAGATTCCCGGGAGCTATTAGGTAACGTTATTTGTGTTACACCAATGTTTGCATCTTTTTGTGTTTGGTTTTTTTTTTTTTTTTTTTTTATTCCAGTGCTTGTCAAGTTAAACCCTTAACTCTGTTATAGATAAAGCTAAAAGCAGAAGACTGAAAAGTGCTCTCTGTTCATCTAACCTGTGTAGACTGAGGTGAGATGAGCACTCTGAGAAAGTCAGCTGAAAAAATTATATACCCTGTGATTCCTGCAGAATTAGTGTTTCACCGCCGGCTGGGAACAAAGTCAAGTTGCCTGTAGCTGACTTGCAGAAAAAAATATTTCACATCCTGGAGGAAGACAAGCACATCCAGTTCTGGGAATACATGGTGAGACACTGAGACGGGGGAAATTCTCCATGTGCTTCTTGTTCCATAAAAGGAGGGAAAGCTGAAATACCGGATAGAAACCTTCAAGAAAATAATGAAGGAGATCTTGACTACTAAAAGATCGGTATTTCAAAGCAACTAGCCCAGGACTATTTAGTGATGCCACTTCAGTTGAAGACTTCTGAGACTTCAGTATGGAGGAGGCTTTAAACTTCTTTAAATCAAAGGTTCAGAAAAGTGGCTCAAGTCCATGTTCTACTGAAAAGGAAAATGCTTGTAAGGAGGATCTTCAGACCAAATGGATAAATTTAAAAATTGCTTTACAAAATGAGAGTAGATGCAAATGGTTGCAAGGATGGAGAGTAAAGAGAGGGAAAAAAGGTTGAGAAGTGTGTTCTAAGTAGGAAAGTATAGGCATAAAGTGAGAATTTCCAAGAGTCAAGCTAAAGTAGATTTTTTGGGGAAAAAAAAGGAAGTAGCAAAAGATTCATCCAGAGTATGTATAAAAAAAAATAAATCACACCCAATGTGAATAAGTCAGGCATTAAAGATCATTCATTTGAGATTCAGATGAACTTGAATATCTTTCCTCATCTTCTGAGAAATATGCTGTTGTTGATAATGAGAGGTCACATGGGAAGGTGACTATACAAATAGAAATGACCGTGACATTGAAAATGAAATTGCAGTTCCAGTGGAAGAAATCTTATCAAATAGATCAAATGAAGAAGTGGAACCACAAAAACAGGGGGTTGTAATAGTGGCATATGTATTTTAGAAGACATCACAGACCAAGGCATCTTTGAGTCCATTCGTCTAAACTGAATAACACGTAAGAGAAAATATGTTGAAAAAAAAAAGAATAATTAAAAGGAAAGTGCAATAAGATATAAAAATATATGACAGAAGTTTATTTAAGAGATCATGCCAGATGTTTTAAACTCTTTGATAACTGATTTTCTTGACAAAAGAAATGTATTATATCTACTCTGTCTGGCCTTTGTAAAGTATCAAACATGCTGACATATGGAAAATCTTTAGAAAGTAGAAAAGATGGGGATGAATTCTGCTATTGAAAGGAAGTAAAGAACTACCTGCCAGAGAAGCAAAATGAGATTGCAATGAAAGTAAGTATCAAGCCAGAGGGAAACTACTAGGATAATTCTTCAAAGATGGATCTAATATTCAAGCAAATTCTCTCACAGAAAGTATGAACTTCACCAAAAAGTCAGTATGCATTGCCAGTACATGAGGTGAAGAACGTTTAAGAAGAAATGGAGCAATAAAGCTGGATTAAGTAGTGCAGAGCAAAACATCCTCTATCTTGGGAGCGGTAGGTGCTAAAGGTTATTTTTATCTAATACTGACAGATAAAGAGAAGACACTGTCACTGAGCAGTAGAGAGAGAAAATATTTTACTTTAATATTAGCCAAATGACAGAGTTTTATAACAAAATTACACTCATGGTACGTCAGATGTCTAAAGCATCTTTTATGAAATAGGCAAGTTGCTGGGAAAGATTTGACATATTTAGTTTCACAGGACTCCTGAGAGCTAAGGAAAATATCCCCAACTTATACAGCAGGATCTGAGGGATTTTCAGCAAGTTCAGGTTCTACCAGTGCAAATGCCCAAGGCCTCTATGTACTGCTTGTGTGATGTAGGCTAGATAGGTGCTTCATATTTAAGAGCTATTAACAGCCAGGACAAGATCACTCTCTCATTTAGACACACAGTTGTCCATCACTGCCACTGTCACTCCTATGGGAAATTGGGATGAAACTGTTTTGGAGGAGGCTCCCTCCTCCAATAGACCTGTGCTCGCAATTCTGTAACATTTCAGAAGATGTGAACACGGCTTAGTGATTCAAATGGTTTAGCATGTTTAGCATCCTTCTGCATTAAATTAGAACTGAGGCCATCTTATCCCCATGCAGAGGAACCCAAAGAATTCTATAGAAATAAACATAGATAGTCTGATACAGGCATAGGTGGGGTTATAGAAGAGCCTCTCCTACTCCACATTCCAGAAGAAAAGAAAGATCTCTCATCTAAGCAATCCCTGTTTTTCACTCATGCAGGTAATATTTTGCTTTCCACCACAAATGTTGCTCTACTTCAGTGATACAGCCTGGTGTGGAATCCTTCAGGAGTTAAAAATATGCTCTGCAAATGCTATTTTTGGAGAGTCTGAAACAGTCTTTGTTCTCAGTACTTTCCGCATGCCAGAAAAATCAGTAATTGCAACAAAAGATCAGACCTATGTGCAAATCTGGCAATGGAATACAAGAAGGATCATCAGGGTGTCTCATAGTCGGTCCTTCTCAGCTTCTGTTCAGTTAAAATTAAATTTACCACCGGTTTAAAGAGAAGCATTCAGGCTACTGTTTTCACTTCTGAGAAATCTGGCTTTTGCTCTGTGTGTTAGACCTGATTCCAATGTCTTATTCTAGACTGGGCAAGAGTTTCATGGCAGATAGCCTCAATTTCTCATAAGCTCAGACTAGGGAGCCCTACCAATCTGTAATGGTGTTCCAGCTATCCTAACTAGTGTGTAATACCATGCCTTGATAAGGACTACTTGGATTCATGCCAGAGTAGTTACTCTTATGTATAATCTTCAGAGTGATTAAAAGATTACACATTTATTTTAAATAATAATTTGAGAGTACTCTTCGTAATGGATATACTCAGCACAAGGATCATTTGTATTTATGTTGCTGAAAGTGGTATCTGAAAAGGGCCAGCACTTCATTTAAACACTTCATTACAATGACAGCAATAATGAAGCCTCTAAACTGCTCTCTTGCTCTCTCTTTCTCTCTTTTGTCTCTTCCACCACGAAATGAAATAGAATGGGACAACTAGGAACATAAATAAGCCAAGCCGGCATACAAGTTCTAGAAAAAAATACACAATATATGAGTTTGCAGCAGTGACCCCAAGGAAAACAATGTTATAGTTTTTTCCGGAAACGTCCCCCTGCCATAACCGCATTAAGCCCTCAGCTTTCTACGCCTGATATGGAAACATTCAAAAAACACACAAAAAAGCCGTAATTTACTGAAATATAACAGAATTGTAAAAGCGAATGACGCATAGATTTATGGCAAGACAAGAAATACTGAAAACATTTAGCATGCTTTTCAATTCAACTGAAAAGGGAGGTGTTTCTGATAAAACTAACATTTACCCCTTTCATATTTTATCCCTTAAGGCAGAGCTCCAAAACAGCTGAAAACATAGATTTTCTTCTTGAAGTCAAGTAGCTTGAAATAAACAAAATGGAAGGTATTAGCAAGCACAAACAATTAAAAAGTGCTTTGGAAATATGCTGATAAGAAGTGTCGCTAATGAAATAAAGGAGGAGTTGAACAAGAATAGAACAGCATAGACATGGGTGGTGAATACACTTGCAAATGATATCCCATTGTTGTAAATACTTGAGATTTTTTTTTTTTTAAATCAATCAGGTAATTATTGAGGATGCTTTAAGAATTTCTGCCATTTTCAAAATGCCTGGAAGGGCTTTTGCATTGTAAACTGTGTACTTTCAAGATCTTCCTTGTGTGCTTGTGCTTCAAGTCACATTTAATATCACAGTGATGACTTCCTACAACTTCAAAATCCAAGGCCTTTATAAGTTATTTTTATATTTAATTTGCTTAATGTTTTTTTGTGAAGTGTTCTTGCTAAAGGGTAATCAAAAAGTGAAACTAAAGCAATTTTCAGATTACTGCTCATTCCAACCAGAATTGGCTTTATGAATTAAATCCTTAGGCCTTTAAATTTATTCTGTATGCCCTCTGGAATTGCTAGAGGAGCATAACGTAATTAGGTAGAAGATCGTTTCATTTAGATTGAAAATTCTGTTGCTCCGGAAGAGGAAGCACCAGTCAAACAATGTGCTTTAGTACTGGAGTAATGAAAACATCATCCATAGCATTACTATCACCTAAGCATGTCAGCTAGATTTACAGGAAAAAACAACTCTAAGATACACCAACCTGCTTTTTGTTGTTATCACTGTACACAGTGATATACTAAGAGTTTAAACAGAAAACAGCTTAGCATGGTAGAATTAAATGACATAGTAGATTTATTTCCATAAAAACCAGGACACTAATCAATTGTGATTCTTAAAATGTTGGTATTTAAAAAGTGCAGTCATGCATAGTATCATGTGTATTTTGAAGCAGCAACTGGAATGAAATAGTAGAGTCTATCAGCACAGAGAGCGCAATGTAAGAGAAGTCAGAAGTACAGTTTTGTTCAATAGAAGTTTTACTACAGTTTCAAGGGAAGCAAAGTTAGGCTCTGTAAATAACATCCCTTGGATTTGTCCCGTGATCCTGCCATTTATAAATCATATTTTCTCAAGCTTATGCCAGCTATACCACATAACAGCTTAAAGTCCCCTCCCCTGCACTCTTAGCAGTTATGATTCTTCAACTTGTCTTCAAAGAGCTTCATTGTTCTGATCCTTGACACTCCAGATGTGACCCCCTTACTGTTTCCCTGCTCTGCCCAGGGTTCTGCTCTTGACTACCTGCAATGTGCATCTCACAAGAGGTCTACATATATGTTGGTGCTACTTCCGAGGCATGCAGTACCAGTTGAGAACAGTTTTGCAAGATCACCATCCACTCTAGTGACTATGATAAATAGACCTACATGAAATGTGATTAATTGTCAATAAACTATATATTAGAAGAGGCAAGGAGCACTTAACTCAAAGCAAACATGCCTGACAAAGACTAAATTTTATTTGGGTTGCAAAATACATTTGATCACCCCCTGACTACTGCTTGCAAGTCACATGTTATCTTCCCCATACCCCTTCTCTGTCTTTCTCTTTTTTCTAGTTGAACTTAAGCTAGGGACACTTTCTTGTGTTTTGCACTACTGCTAGTAGAATCATGGAATCATAGAACAGTTTGGGTTGGAAAGGACATTTAAAGGTCATCTAGTCCAACCTCCTTGCAATAAGCAGGGACATCTTCAACCACATCAGGTTGCTCAGAGCCCCGTCCAACCTGACCTTGAATGTTTACAGGGATGGGGCATCTACCACCTCTCTGGGCAACCTGTTGCAGCATTTCACGACCCTCATTGTAAAATTTCCATCTTTGCAGAGAAATTCATTGCCACCAACATCGCTGCAAATAAAGGAGAACAGACTGCACATAGTCATCTTGTTGCACTGATCAGCCAGGCCTCCAAATTCTTTCCATGGAAAATAATTTCCCATTTTCTTTTCTTTCTCTACTCCCTGCAAGCACCCTTTCAGCACAGGGAACTTGATCATTTCTGACTGGAGGAATTCAATGCCACAATGAAAATCAATAAAACAACCGAATCATAAAAGTATGGATATTAGACACATTATTGCTTAGATGTTAAACTGGGAAGTAAATTTAATGGAAGCAAATAAAAATACAATTCTGATTTAATTTCTTAAGGCTAGTTCAGCAACACATATTTGATTGCTAGTCTAGATATACCCAGTGGAAAAGGAAATATGTCGAGCATTCCTTTGATTTTAACAGTTTTTCGCATACATACCTCAATGTAGCATCGACAGAGAAGGAAGACCAATGTTTTCAATTGGTCATGTAAATTCATACTAGAGGTATATTAGACAGAGCCTGTGTGGAATGGAGTTTATACTTCTTCAGTTTACAGACACTAGGAGTTTTACAGCGAAATAGAAGACTACAAATTGTCTTGAAGGGTTTTGGTCAGAAATGGGAGATAAGTAGCAAAAACTGCTATCAAGTCTGCATCAAAACATTAAACTAAGAGAAAAGAATTAATGGTTACATGCATAAATGGTCAAATGGAGAACTGCTTTCTTAGGAAAGAGTCAACACGGCTTTGACAGGGAGAAGTCATGTCCTTGCAGATCTCTTAGAATTACCTGAGCCAGCAAATATGGATAAAGGAGATACAATTGCTATAGACTGTCTGGATTTTCAAAAGGTTTTCAACAACACTTTTGCCCAGGTATTCTTAGGGAAAATTGAATTACCATGGGACAGGAGGGAAGGTTGTGACCTCCTTACGTTACTGACAAAAAGCTAAGGAACACAGAAAAAAAAGAAATCATCTTTTTTTCAGAGGAGGAAGGTCAAGTGTGGAGTTCCTCTGATTTCTGTGATAGGGCCTGTGCTTTTCAGAAATCAGCTGGAAGAGGGGATGAGGAGTAAGGTGACAAAGTTAGCATCAAAGCTAAATTATTCAGGATATTAACAAGCTAAGTCAATTGAAGAGCTCCAGAAGGACCTCACTATATTGAGTAACTGGGTAATAAAATGGCAGATTAAATTTGAAGCAGAGAAATGTAAAGTAATACTCTTGGGAAAAAAGCCATGCAAGTTTTACATATAATGTGATAGTTTTCAGACTACTACTATTTATGGAAATATTTCTGAGCTCTGACAGATAGTCAGCTCAGTGCTCAGTAGTGGTCAAAAAGCAAGTAGTATAGGAAAGGAATATCATGACAGAATACCACATCTCTAGATAAAGCCACAACGGATCTGCATTTTGATTACAGGGGTAGTGTTGGCTTCTAGCTTCTATTCCTAGTCAGATATTTCAGAACTAGAGATGGCTCGGAGAAGGTCAAGATGATATGGGAGAGTCTCCACATGAAGAGTGACCATAATCTAGTTTTGGTGAGCAAGGAGTGATGAGCAGGGGAGAAAAGAAAAGAGATGACTTTACACAAACCGTATACAAAATTCTAGGTGATGTGGAGATAGTGAATATGGAACATTACTGGCAGCCACCATAATGCAAGAAAAAATGACAAAACCAACCAGGGTTATAATCACAAAGAAGGAGGCATTTCTTCACAAGACCCCCAGACAAGCTGTGAAACATGCTGCCATGCAGCTTTGTGGGAGCTGGAAAACTAACATGGTTTCAGAGATCTATTGGACAAATTAGTGGAAGGAAAGTTCATCAAGTACAACGCTCGTGCTAGCTTTGACTCAAGAAGTCTCTGAGCTGGAGACTTCCTCAGGATGTGAGAATGGGCCAGGTACATGTCCCTCTGGGATTACCCTGCTGTGCCACACTTTCTAGGCATCTGCTAGTGGCTATTAACAGAGATGAGAAACGGGGCTAGACAGATCTCCAGTCTGCTCTTATGTGCACATAAACAGGTTTCTTTGTAAGAAGGTACATACATTTAACAAACAAACATGTCCTCCAGGTTGCAAAGACACTTGGTCAAATCTGTAAGAGAAAGTTCTGATTTCCAGAACCGAATGGGAATTGTTTTTCTCTTCAACTCAGGCCTCATCTATAGGAATGTTTTTGACATTGCTTATAAATTTACTAACTAAACGGACAGTGCTAATAAAGTCCAAGAAAGTTCTTTGATGTGTACTGTTTACACTGTGCAACTTCAAGTAACAGGAATTTCATCCATTATACTGACAATTAGAATGACAACCCGGTTAAAGTTAAAAACTAAGGCTTGAGTCAGACTTGGTAGCAAGAAAAAAAAGGTATTAAATTTTCATGGAAATGTGACTTGGAAAAAAATGTCACGTTTATTCAGATTGTCATGCAGAATATGTGCAGATGTGTGTATATGCACAATGCATGTACAAAGTTAACAAATTTACATGTGTGAATGACAAGAAAAGAATTTAAAGCAAAACAAATAAGAATGGATTAAAACTTGCCTCTAAGTTCATTACGATTTGGGAGTTACCATTTAGATAAGGGATTCATAACACCTGAAAATACATGGATTGCCCTTCCTGTATTTTGAACCAGCATTTTTTAAAACTATCCATTGATCTGCTTTTGATGGCTCTCAAAAGAGGTACGGGTGCCATAAGGGTTTCAATGTCTTACCAAACCTGTCTTTCTAGAGGAATCATTGTTAAAAGATCATCTAGGAGGAGAAAGCTTCTCCCTTTCTTTCAGAACCAGGATTATAAATTCTGTTGCAATATGGATGTGTCTGAATACAAATCAAAAGATTTGTTATACATGTTTACTGCAGAAGCAGAGCCACTCCCTGGAACGACTTCAGGCTGCCTCCCCTGCTCCCCCATCTTTTTCCGTGGGCGCATTGAAGATGAGGTATTACATTTGATGAAATCCAGGACTGCAGATCAATACACCATGGAATCAGGATATGCTCTGGAAAATGTAGTTCCTGCATCTTTAATATTCTCTATTTCCTTTTATCCTAACCTTCACACTCCCAGGAGCTCAATAGCTCTTAGTCAGCTTGGTGGTTCCAGTGCCCCTCTTCTTCCTGCTGGCAGACACATGCCTTCCGGCTCAAAATGCTGATGCACGTCAGACAATCTAATTTATAATCTTAAATCTTCTGGAAAGGGCTGCAGAGGCCAGGCCATACAGGGCTTTCCAAATTAATTCTGAAACTAAAACAGTATATGTAACAGGCAGGTAACTTTATCTAGATTTCAGAGATTTAGTTACATGAAAGTGAGAATATAAAAATGCTTTCGCATGTAGCAGAATACTGTTGAACACATTTGGAAAGGATCAAGTCAAGACTACCTAAATCATTCAATAAAATCTGCTACATAAAACATCTAATAAATTGTAATGGCAAGGACTTGGTGCAGAGAGGCTGAAATTCCAGCTATGTGCTGAAAATAAAAGTTTGGTCACATAGTCACTCTCTTTTCTTTTCTTTGCTGACTTTACTAGCCATTGGGCTGGAAGTGTCCAGTTTCACTGAAACACCACAGAAAATGTTTGGCACCAGTCTCAAAGGAGAAATGATTTGGTATGCTGTGATTTGCTTTATGATTTTGGGGATACTTTATTAATCCCTGAAGTTTCAAATCTCTCAAGACCATGATTAAATAAAAAAAAGGTCCCTTGGTGCAAAGGCAACTCCTATCATTAAGAAAAACAATCATAAAACTCCTGTGACAAAGCAATAAGGATTTCATAGTAAATTACAGAGTTGAATAATGATAGTATCTCACACGAAAATAAAACGTAATAATTCAGTTAAGCACTCTGTAAGTAGAACTGGAATGCTGCTAATACAATAAGATTTTTGTAATCGTGTTAGTAAGAATGATAGCCTTATGTTCCATATCCTGTTCCTGAAGTTCAGTACCTATGAGATGCAGTGCAAGAAAAAACTCCACAGAATATATACAAGAATCTGGAAGCATCTGTTTCTGTTACTCTTTATTCTAGCCAATAGGTATGTTGATTAAATTGCGTTTCTCTGCATTTTTACTGCTGAACTGCCTTAAAGACATAACAACCAAGTCTAGGAAGCTATTGTCTAAACCAAGCTCTCTTAGAGACAGGATATAAGATACTTGTTACTAGTTTCTAGTTGTCATGATCCAGAAATTAAGTTCAGTTTAAGTGCTTTTTAGAAACTGGACATGTTTTCTCTTAGTAATTTTTTTTTTAAGTAACATTGCCCAATATTTTCTCCTCATTTTAAATGTGACTTGTGATATCCCCATAATTTTAACTACTAATTTAAACTGATTTCAACGAGCATTGCAGAAGTTAGCATGGAGGGACCTGGAGAAATTTTTGATCTATCAGTATAGCCTAAGGAGGAGCAAAGGTTTCCTCAGAAACGGCTTCCTCTTCACTACCTTCCAGAGTACTTTTGTCTACACTTTTTAATTTTAATGAGCCTTGTGCTGCATTTGGGCCTGTTAATTTTTTGCTTATTAATGGTTAATTAACTCAGTGAGGCACCAACTCTGCATGGTCCCTGCAAAAGCTGGCACACAAGTTCAGTTCACATGTGATGAGCAGGCTGCCTCTGTCTGGACTTGAGCTTCCTGGGTATGGCTGCAGTGCTAACCATTTATTTTCTCTGCAACTCCCCTTCCTCCAGACCAGGCCAGTGACTTAGCTCAAAAATAGGAGTCAGACTACAGCTGTATAGGGGGAGAAGCTATACAGTGTAAAAGGACTACACACCAGGTCTCCAGCTTGCTGTTTACACTAGCTCCTCCAAATCAGATGGGAGCGGTATGAAGGTATGACCACAATTCCGTAAAGAAAGTTTCAAGTAAAACCATCTGCCCAATATGGAGTGGAATACAAAACACACATTTAAAAAAACCCAAACCAAAACAGGTGGCACGACTACTGCAGCACAAAAAGCTGAGGAGCCCAAAGCTACAAACCTGTTCTTTTCTGTATTGTTTTTGCAGTAAGAATGTGACTTTCATGAGCCAATAGTTGACATAGTTTCTAGCTCACTAATGTCTGCTTCTCTTTTAGTTGGGGCTCAATTCCAAGCACTCTGATATTACTGAGAATACTTGTACCAACTGTAATGGGGATTTGATTGGAACCAGGGGTAACAGATAACAAGTAGAGGATTGCAGAGCCCTTTAATGTAGTAGGAATACCTGAGCAGAGGGGAACAAAGCAAAAAACACCAAGTGATAATAAATTTCCACAGGGTCAGAACACTAATCTAATGACATCTAGTTAACAGAGTCCAATTCAAAGGAGACAGCAACAGACAGTCTTTCCTTGAGTTTTAAAAAATACATCTGATCTAGAGAATTATACGAAAAAAATCTGTATCACAAGTAACAAAAGTTGAGTCATAATTAGCTGGAGACAACCGCATATGCAAATTCCACGTATTTCCAACACACAGATGATCTTGTACATATTACTTGAAATATTCTTTACAACTCTAATTGTGAAGGATGTCCCAAGCCCATTCCCACCCTCTTGGACTAGAAATGGCAGCATAAATTACTAACAGCACAGGATACGAAGGGCGCAGCCTAAAAAGTATCAGTAATTTAAAACTTTCCTCCACTGAAGCAGAATAGGCAGAAAAGAGCAAAATCCCAGATCCCAGGGACCAAGAAATGTTGCAGTGAGACATACACAGGGCTGTCATCCAAGGAGGTCAGCTCTCTTCTTCCATCACTGGGAGCAATGCAACAGGGCATAACCAACCATGAGGAAGAAAAAAGTGCTGATGGTACAAAGTCTGGATGAGAGTCTGACATTCTTGAATGGGCAACAGTGAGGGGAAGGAAGGAAAAAGAAGGTGTGGGGAAAGGGATGAGTGATGTCCAATATGTGGGGTAGCAAACCTTTCTAAGGAGCCAAGACATATCAGACATGAGTCACAAAAAGGAAAGAGGAGGAAGAAAAATATGTTTAACTCGAAGACCACCATTTGTGGAAACTCTTGCAATAAACCCCAACTGACTGGTGTCTCTCCTAGGACAAGTCTTCAGGTTCTGGCACTTCATTCTCATGATAAATATTCCAGCAAGAGCAGGAAGACACACTACCTGAGTATGGTTTAACAGCAATTGGTAGACAATAAAATAGGAAATAGTGCACACATGAGAAGTTTTTATTATGGTTTTAGTTTTTGTAACTTTCTTCGTCCTTGGGTGGCTTGTTACTAGTCGAAACCTATTCCCATACCTCTGACCTATTATTATTATTATTATTATTGTATTGTTGTTATTGTTATTACAACAACAACAACAACAACAAAGTATTTTTCTCAACACATGTTTCAGAAGTACCTTCTAGTTTTCCTACATTTGGCACAATACAGCAAGTTGCTTACAAGGAACCTCATGACTCCCAGCCAAGTTTGAAATGTATAATCAGTTGCAAATGTTTTGGGGTGGTTGACTGATGAATGCAGTAACTTTGCCATTTATCCCATTTTTTACCCTTAGCAAATCTTAGATATTTTCAGGACAGCAGCACTGTCCCCTTTTTAGCATTAAAAAAAACCTCAAAAACTTTTGAAAACAAACAAAACAGCTGTTTAACATGTTGATTGATCTGCTCGTCTTAATAATAAATACAGTAGTAGTATTATAGTGATGAACTTTCATAAGAACGAACATAACGGGATAATTTCTACTATAATAAAACACAGTCTCAAAATATAGTTACCTGCAATTCTTTATAAAAAACACTTTCTTTCCTGTATTCTTGTTTCAGCTTCTCCCCCTCACAATGATACACTCCATCATCTCGGGAAAAAATCAGTGACTTGCAGAACACTCCCAATGCTGCCCTGGCCCAGGAGGCTTTTAATTCATCCTCTCTCATTTCAGTTCCAAACTTGTTTATTGTTTAGAGCTGCTCTTTTTTTTTTTTTTTTTTTTCCCCATTCAGTGTGGTGTCATCTGTGATTTACATGAATAATAAAAACAGAGGTGCATTGGTGAGAACTTGCATATTTTGGAAGGTATATAAAGCCTTGTATGTCAGGACATAAGCCAATGTCTTAGTAATAATGAGCTGTTATTACATCAACAGCTTGAGCTAAGATATTTTGCAACTCCTTCATGCTGTTGGCTCCTGACCACTCACAGAATGAGTATGGACAAGGAGGACCACTGGTCTGCTCTGACACAGAAATTCCACAAGAGATTATTCAGACAGTTACAATTCATTTAGGGGTGTGTGTGTGGGTGTGTGTGTGGGGGGTGTGGGTGTGTTCAAGAATTTCTTTCTCAGCTTGCTAAAGAGGAGGGAAAACCAAAATGGCTCTGAAGAACAAATACATACTCTTGCGTCAATGGCTCTGGCGATTATGTTGTGGGGCTGCTTCCACATCAGGGAAAAAAACCCCTGGCAGAACACCTGCAGGAATTGTTTATCGGTGACCTACCCCTCCAGTTATAAAATTATCTCACCTTACTTTGAGGACTGGAAGTCAGCAATTTTTGTCCTCCATTCATATTTCAACACCAAATACATCTTTTTCATTTTGCAGCATTTAAAATATATGAGCATGTTCACAATGCCTTAACCTGTATTTTCAGAATTATTAAACACTGCAGTAGTAAAATAAAACAAAATGAACCTTCAGGTAAATAATTTTGATTCTCTGTTCCCTCGTGTCCCCAGATAATGACATGAGTGATCTAAAATACAACTACTTAAGCATTTTTTCATTTGTATCCCAATGGGCTTTGAAACTGGCATCGGCAGTGCACAACCTTAGTCCACAGTGTGACATGTCAGTGCATCAGCAGTTTGAAAACTGAGTTCCACTTCTGGCACTGATGCTGACCTGCCGCAAAAATGGGGGAAATCACTGTGCCTCACTATGTCTTTGTATCTCATCCCATCCTTTGTCTTATATTTAGACTGAAGACTCTTTGAGGCAAAGGCTTTCTCTTTGAGAAATTATGGATACAGGGTAGGAACAGGAATCTTGGTCTATTTGGATTTTCAGGTACTATCACAATTTAAAAATAGAAAGCATCTATTTCTGAGCCCAGATGAATTTTGCAACAAGTTGCTGTAAACAGATTCCATCATCCTCCTGACCTCTGCTCTTTGGCATTCCCAAATTTTATACCTCAAAATAGGAGCTTGAACTCAGCTAATACAGGCTGTCAAAACTTTATTTATTTCACTGGCACTATGACAGTTCACACCAGCTGAAAATCTGCTTTGCGCATTTGAGCTTCCACTCTGTAGATGATGTTCCATAACTTGCATTGCCAAGATAAGATTTACTAAGTTATGCATTTCAACCAGGGCAAGGATAACCCAGAACAATGTGATTACACTCATCACACCTTCTTTCGCTGTAAATGTGCTGAAACTCCATGCTTTCAGCCAAAAACTCTTACACTGACTTTTGTAACTATAGCTCTGAAAGGTGTAGAAGGAAATGTTTTGTGCTTTTCATTCTTAAATGCAGATTAGTACATGCCTATTTCAGGTTTTTTGCCACTTATTCTTGAAAAAAAAAGAAAAAAGTATTTATTTAATTGAGAAAGAAAAATCTTCAGAGACTTCAAATTACCATTTCCTATCCAGAACTAAAAAAAGCTACACTTACTGATGTAACAGAGAGTATAATATAAGTAAGTCCTAAGTCTTGACTGCTTTATAGACTTCAAATTTTGAATACGAAGTACTGAAAGTCTATAGCAAGCTCTTCAATAAATCCCATGACTGCAAGAAACATTAAAATACTTGTTGAGTAGATTAGAACAGGTAAGTGTTAAATAATTGCAAATTGCTAATAGGCATTCAGGAACTAGAAAAGCTAATAAACTGAATACATTTTTTCATCAAGTTTTATTTGGTTGGTTCTAATAAAAAAACTAAGAAATCAGTACTCCCCTTGAGTACAGCACTGCATGTCCTGTAGCACTAAAATCTTTTACTGCCCACACCGCATTGCAAATGTTTAGGAAAAAAAAGAGTTTCGGTAGTTTGGGTACCTAAATAAATGCAATTTGTGGGCAGTGGCAGTGGGGGGAAGAGCTGATGAAAAGCCCATCCCAGGGAGCTCCCTGCAAGAAAATGGCAAATTGGCACATCATCCATGTCTGTACCAAGGTTTGTGTGCATTATAAGGGTTGTAGAGAAAATATTTACTGCTGTGCTTTGAGGATATGTTATAATAATTGTCTCTCTCCCCACAGACTGAAATATATGGGGAAGGCATTAGCGATAGAGGCTATAGTAATAAGACAAAAATGAGAACAATTTTTTGGGTGAGTGCCACTACTCCAAGAGGTTACTGGCATCCCAAAGAGTATCTGCTGGTCCACGTAGTCTCACCTCCACTTCCTCAGAAACTCATCCTGCTGCTGCACGATTTTAGAGATACTCCCTTTCCTCTTCCTCCAGCCTTCTCCTGTCTCCCTCAGTTGCATCCAGTGACCCTGCTGTCAGGCTGTATCTGCAGAACCTCGTCATTTCCAGCACCACGTACAGTGCTCAGTAGCTGCTTCTGGAGCCTTGCCTTCCCTCCTTCGTGTATGGCTCAGATCTCCATGGGAGAGCAGTTAAAATCACTGTTGATTATTGCAAAATCCCTGGACACCATCTGGGAAACCAAACTTTCCATCTGCTCTCTCACATGGAGAAGATGCTTTGTAGTGGAGATGGTTGAATTTTCTTCAACTGACAAAAGCAAAAACCAAGCCCTAAACATTTTTATTAAAACCAGAAGCATGTTCATGTCTTGATATTTCACCAAGACACAAAACATATTTCCACAGGAAATTAATTTTTTTCAAAGTTTCCAGCACCCTCCTCCCTTAAATCAGCCCTGAACTTCTTTAGCAGCCACATGAACTCTCTGATAACCTCACTGTGCTATTATTGTGGAAAAGGCAGATGGAAAAAATTCTGTCCGACACAAGGGGGAAAGGATGCCTCTCTACCAGGGGCATCCAGCAGTGACTGTCTGCTTAATCTCCTTCTGTGCCTCTGGAAACCTCCCACCTGCTCACCATAGAACAAAACAGAGGCTCATCCTGCTTTGTTTGGAGCTACAGTGCAGAGTGGGTAAAGACAACCAAGACACTGTGCATCTCCAAACGATAGCTATCAAGCCCTTGCAACTTTCTCAAGACAAAATAAATTTTTACCAGCACTTCTCAGTGGGTGCAACGGGACCTGTGATGAAGCTTTTACATGCATGGTGAAGTTGGGCTTGCAAAGGAACCAGCAGCCAGGAGTGTTATGTGTAGCAGTGGTTCTCTACCTCTTTTTACAGCCTAAACTCACTTAGAAGAGTTGGAAACACTCTGAGCCTTGCCTTAGCTTTTTTCCATTCTCTGCCATCTCTCTTGCTTTCCATTGCACCTCTTTGCCTCCCACTTCTTCTGTAAAAGCTGGTTTTCATGCAGGGATAACTCACAGGAGCAGCCCAGATCCGGGCTCCACCTCTCACCTACAGTTTATCCTGTCTCACTCATTTGAAACTACAGTCATTTAAAAAAAAAACCTATTTTTTTCATGGCTTAGATCATTATAACTAATGTTTGTAACTTCTATTTGGAAAGCTAAATTCAGGCTTTGATCTTCTTTAAGCATATAACTTAGACAAAGTTGTTCTGTTGAACTGAAAGAGACTTACATTCCTGAAGTCAAGCGTATGCACAAGCGTTTTAAGAATTATGACTTCAACCTAAGTCAATCCTAAACCTTACATGAATTTTGGATATTAAAAAGAAAAATGTTTTTAAACCCAAATCTCTAAGGAAAGAAATAAATACTTATATATGTCCACTATATTATGAAAACTAGTGCACTTGAATAAGACAGTCATGAATGTTTTTTAGATTTAAGAAAACAATTTTGAAATAAAATATATCCATACATACATGATTAATGTGGCTTCTCTGTTCTCTTCTGCTCAAATTATTTATATTCCTAGTGAGAGGGGAAAAATTCTTTCCAGCTAAAGAAGTAGCCTCTTTTATGAATAAAAATGAGCTTTTTTCTTTTTTTTTTTTTACAGAAAAGTAGAAGAAGAGTCTCCTTTCAGTTTGATTTTCTGACATCAAAATAATATGGTGCAACTCTGAATATCATCTTCTCCTCTCTTTGCTTTCTACCATGTCAAATTTTCAGAACAGACTTCAGCAACACTTAGAGACTCCAGTGAGGCATTTTGTAAAGTACACACAATAAGTAGGTAGTCATGGCCCAAACAGCGTGTAAGGGGAAGACAGGGATGGAGATAACAGAGATGGAAACAATAAAGTAGCACCATTCAAATAGTAAGCAGCAGTCATCTCACGCCAATTTCCTTGCCATAATAACAGAATGATTTCCCAGCGTATACATCTATCCTAAAGACTCCTACAAATAGCTGTGTTCAGCAAGATCCCAAAGATTCAAGTCAAGAAAACTCTAAGAGACCAGATGCTTAATGAGAGAAGAAGTAAAACTGGATAGAAGTGTAATCCACATGTCAAGTAGCCACATTGCAAAGCAGACATTGGCCAGGAGAGAAATGTTTTAACAAAATGTTTTTGTAGGATCAGATTACTTAAAAGTGGAGAGTTCTTGAGACAACCCAGCAATTTGGGCAAGCTCCAGAAACTGAGGCAGGCTTCCTCCTGTAGAGTATCCTTCCTGGCCTGCTCAATACATGATCCAGTTCTTCAGATCTTGGAAGATTTTCCACTTAAAGCCATTGTCTTAAGCCATTGGTGATGTCCTCATTCTCTTCTTGGGACACACTGTAATACCTGAAGTTGCTAAAGGGTCTTGAGAAGCATTTTGGGGCCTACAGTATTTTGGGTTTTTTTGGCTCTCTAGAAAAAGTTTCTATTATTTCATGCTTGTTTGTAGCTGTGGAAGATTGGGCTCTGTGATCCCAGGGGTCCAGTCCAGGCGCCTTTCTACTACCTGGTCCTCAGAGCTGTTATCAACAGATCAAAGTCTACTGATTGTTGCAACAGCATCTTTCTACACTTTGCCAAGGGATGGAGGTCAAATAGGAAAGACAAGAGTTTGCAAAACTAGACTGCTATAGAACAAACATGGATGTAGGAGCCTTCAACCAATGTGAACAGTCCAGACATGAGAAAACAATGTGAAACTGGAAACAGTATGGAGATAGAAAAGGAAGAAGATAGAGGAGTATGGATTCAAAGCAGAATAACAAGGATAGCAGGAACAAAAAAGAATCGTTTTTCTTTGCCTACAGATCTAGCTCCTGGTGTGCAACTTCTGACAGCACACAGGCAAGATTATGTTTTGAAACAGCAGTTTTCTGGCTGTGTCCTCAAAAGTGGCCCTTTCCCGCTATCCCCTCCATGCTGAAGATCTCCGGTGACAAATAAAATACTGATAGGTTATCAGATACAAGAACACCATGATCTAAAAGGTCCATTTGTAAAAGCAGCATAATGAAACTCTTCAGTAAAAATAAACTATTTTTAAAAAACCCTGCCTCAATACTACCCAGTGGAGACAAAGGTAAGTTTGGATTATGTGTTGCCCTCACCTCCCCCCTTCCCAAAAAGTGCCAAAGGCAAGACGACCTCTGTTCCCAGCTGTCTCCCAGCAGCTGAGGAGACAGAGAGCCGTGGTGCCTCCCTGCTGTGGGCAGTGCCCCAAGGCGGCTCTTGGTTTCCAGGAGGCTGCCTTGCAGGGGCTGAAACAACATGGATGCAGTCAGGGAAGCCAAAGGAGAGGGGAGAGAGGTGCCTAGATGTTTAGGAATTGAACAAATGGTACACTTTTCAAAAATGAAGGTCAGCTACAACCTCACAGCTGACTTGCTAGTACTTCTCCCACCTCCACCTGTAGAGCTGGAGGTTTAAAAGCAGTTTCAAATCGTAACAGATTCTTCATGAATTTTATAAAAAGCCACTCTCAGGGTAGCTATCCAACTGACTTATTTGCCAAATCATCTCAGGAAAAGCCTGACAAAGCCCAGTTTGTTTCCTAGGATTTGTTCTTAAATCATAAAAAAGAGAGCAAGTTATTTGCTTCAATATTGTAGACGTCAGTGCTGATCCCACTCAAGGCAACAGTAAACTCCCTTTCAGTTTAACCTCACTGGGCCACTTGGCCATGATTCTTTAGTACAGGTACACAAGAGAGTCAGTCACAAGTTACAGTGAACAGCAAATCAAATTATATCGTTTTCCATTGGTGAGTAATAGACGGGAAATGTGAAATGCCATTACAGGGCTGGTTGACCATCTGGTAAAAGTTCCTGTATGAACAGTGCAGATGAACTACATTGAAGTATTAAGGAAACATCAACTGAAGCTATTTAGCCCCTCCAGAGACCTATAGTTCACGCATGGTGGGCAGGTAATAATGTCCAATTATTCTGGAAACAACTAAACAAGTCACTGTAAAATTATCTCATTTGCACTGGATCCAACATTAAGTATTTTTTAAAATATTCATCATTCATTCCAGGTAACAAAACAAAACAACTAATCAATCTCTGAGGAACTACCCATAAATCAAAAAGCCACACTGAGAAGCTTGCAATTTTTCATTATTCCAGGAGTAATATTTTAAAGTTGACAAGCTGACAGGGTGGTCCAGGTCTGTGACATTATCACATCTGTGATGAACAACCAAGCATCACACAATTACAATAGTAATTGTTAGGGCTACTCTAACAAGTTACCACAGAACTTGTGGAAAAACAAAGACTTTTTTTTTTTTTTTTTTTTTTTTCTGCAAATTCTACACTCACTTTATTTAGCAGAGAAGTTATTAAAATCAAGTCTTGGACAAATTAAAGGCATTTTGTTATTATCACACAAAGAAAAAGATTCAGTTTTGTAGCCCTTTATGGCACCACAGCCTTTCATGAAAGACTCATCTCCTGAACAGAAGTGGACATTCAGCCTCTATTTATTCCAGAGCAAGTTGACACTAAAAGATTAAAAATACTTCAGTGAATGGCAAATCAGTAGTAAATTTGAGGCTGTCTTGCTCACAAGTGATGCACATGGATTGATCATCTGATTGTGGTGACAGCACATAAAAATAAAGTTGTCCATTGCTTTACATCACTGTGTGCTGAGGATATAGTCCAAGACTCTACCAATATCACCTAACTTCCTGCTTAAACAGGTAAAACCAGGGTTGGTAGAGCTTCTGGGGAGTCATGTTGGATGTTCATCTTACTTCTTAAGCCACTCCTAACTGCTGCCATCACTTAAGGTATGAGTGAGAAAATCCTGAGAGACCTTTAAACACATGGCCCAGTTCTGCACAGTCCAGGGCTGACTGGTTACATGGGGAAGATTTGAAAGAGAACAGGCAAGGCAAAGAGCACAGGGTCTGAATGCCTGGTCTAGCAGAGCAATGGTATTCGAGCACATGGGTCTTCTGATAGACATGCAATTTATCACTTAAAAAAAACCCAAAACTCAGAGCAAATATCAGCTGTATATACAGATGGTTTGGGAATGGCTTCTGTTTTGGATAGTTCAGTTTAGGAGAAAACTTCATCCAGGCTTGTGCTGCAGCATAGTTTGCTGTTTAGGGACTAGCACACAGCAGAGCAAGTTACTGCAGAAAAGAGACTTTGAACAGGGACCCTGAGCACTTACAGCATCATACACATGCAGGAGCATCCCACAAAGACAAGCCAGCTCCCAGCAGGCATGAGGTATCTCCATAGAGCGCATATTAACCAGGGTATAGTAATAATGTGTTTAAGAAACAGCCTTTGCACTTCCTAGGCAAATGGCTTGACTATAGATAAGTACGGGATGAGGATGTCACAAAAGTCTTGAGTGATATGAAGTCAAGGACTGAATGTCTGAACTCCCTGCTGTTTCAACCAGTTTGCTTAGTTTATAAACCAGGGAATTTCACACGTATAAGAGCTCAAGAAGATTTCTAGTCACCTGGGCAGAAAGACTTGACTGAGTGATTTGTCTGAAAACTTCTGTACCCAGTGCCATGATTAAATTTGACTCTTAACTAGATCAAATATTTGCTAACAAAAATTTGGGACAGGGCAAGGAGTGTTACTTCTGTTTGCATTCAGATGCACACAGAAAAAGCAGCAAAGTGCTGCTTTTGCCTTGGGTCTTTTTATTTCGCCCCAGTTCTTTTCACTTTAGCAAGTTTGCCATAAGATACAAGTGCCTACTTCCCTCATTTTTGTCCACTTTCTTCACCTGCTTCTCTCCCTCATAATCTTTTTTTAACCATTAAAATACAAAAGGTTGGTATGTTTTCACAAATTATCTCTCTCTTTTAAAATTTTGGTGATACAAGAACACCAGAAGTTTTAGAAGTTTCAGAAATCGCATTGCTATGTATTCAGATGTGGACACTTGCTCAACACAGCCTCTGTTTTTTGGATGTTCACCCTCTCCATCCAAGCCTTTAAGCTTTGTTTACATGCTGAAATCCTGTTGTGCTTCTCAGGCACCAGTGGCAAAGGTGGCAATTATCAATTTTCAAAAGAGACAACTTGCCAATTCGCACACTCGAACTTCAGTTCTGGTTCCTTCAATCTTCATCAAATTCTAAGAACAAACACCACAGCACAACTTCGTGTATTTTAGAGACAGCTTTTAAATTGCACAATGCTCCCAAAGGCATATGGCTCCACAGCCAAGAGCTTCGTACTGCTGAATCTGAGGACCTCTCCGAAATATTCTCCAAGTGATTTTTGTTAAACTCCCAAACTGCAAATCTAAGGCTACATCTCCATTAGCAAGCATGTGGCCTCCTGATAAGAGGGGATTTATGGAGTGAAAAACTGGTGTTAAGTGTCTGATGTGCAGATGATACATGCTTCAAGGAAATTTACTTCAGGCTAGTTTCAGTCTGGGCCTGTCATTTGAATATGTAGAAATAATTGGAGAGCATTAAGAGCAACACTGGAATACATTGTCTGGTTTCATTTAATCCAAAAGGAAACCAGTTTGCTTACTCAGAGACTGCTCTGTGCTGTGAGCTAAAGCGTGGTAAGCGGCAGTGATCAGGAGATCACTAATGTAGTTGCACCCTAATTAAGTGTCAGTCTGATCTACCAGGAAGGTTCCAATTCACATTTCCTAAGAAAATTATTAGCAAACTTAATGGGAATAGTTATATTTAAGGTCCCAAGGAAATCTCAGTGATAACAGAACTTGTCTCTGAATTGACAAAACTTTCCTGTCCCATTCTGTGGATACTTTGATCAAAAATAATTTGGAAATTCCAATGTGTCCTTACAAAATTCCTGTATATATCAAGCTTAATGAGTGAGGACTAGGGAGAGAATTTGAGCCAAGTCATGGTTCATAACTTGATTTTGAGCCTGTTCCAGTAACACCACCCTGCCTCACGCCAGTTTGATTTAGAGATAGGCTTTGTGCCCAGCATCTAATTTTGTATATAATTACGGATTTAATGTTTGTAATATGGTCTTTGTAAAAGGAGGAACCCTCCGAGGAACTTTCTAACTATGCCAACGGTCTGAATAGCTGCTTAGGTTGAGACTCAAATGCTTCAAAAAAAAAAAAAAAGACAGAAAAAGGGAAGATAATAGGTTAGTACAGCTCAAGCACGTTCACGGTCCTTATCTGCTGCAGCACTGACTGGCCCTTGGTCAGTGCAGGAAGCTGTCCTCTGTACAGACGTGCACACAATGTTTACATCTGGAAGTGGTGGACTGAGATTAGGATCACAATGAAACAGGCTTGATTTCAGTATGTAAGATGAGGATAATTTGCCGTACCTCAGAGATGTGTTTTCTTTTTGTGACTCCTCTTCCATTGACATATGGATTGCTGAAAAGCAGAAATCCGACCCTGCTAGTCAGCAGGACTGATTCTGCAGCTACTTTTGCTCTCTTGGTTCCTTCATCTTCAGGAACCTTCAGCCATGCTGTGCAAGCCCGTCCTCAGTAAAAAACCGATATGACTGGCAAGTTTCTGTACAAGATCCACAGAAAATGGACAAGTAACTATCAATTTTAGACACGGCGATGCAGTGATTACAGCAATACACCTTCACATATCCCTATATCCCTTTGTGGAATATTGCTCTGGTGATAAAACAAGCACTAGGTTTCAAAATTATGCAATAACCCTTAAGAATAACCCAAACAAGAACTGATTTTTTTCCCTCGGAAGTTACTCACAGAGGAGACTTCTTCATAGTCCTGATCACAAGCTGTAACCAGATTGGTATCTGTTAAGATAAAATAGAAGACCATAGTGATGCAATTCTTAGAACTGAAACTGAGACCAGTGCAAGCTTTAGTCTCTCATGTTTCTGGGTGATACAGCTTGACTGGTTGTGTATTTAACAGGCCAGCCTTAACGGGCATATTGACTTCTGGAACTGGTAATATAACACACTTTATTGACTGGATACTATTCAGAAAGTAAATCAAAAACTCTTGGTCATACTTTTCAAATAACTGGCAAGGAGATTAAATTATTTTAAAAAATATATAAGATCTTCACCTACAGATTTCTTCATAGTTTTGATACCCTGAGACATCTTCTACTGATATAAAAGCTATTTTGTTAATGGTTAGCTACTAGTCCATTGACCACTTCTTGTGGAGGGGGGAAATTGATGGCTTAGTTATCACACGACTACATATGCACCAGTCTGTAAACCGATGTTACATCCTAGAACTCATAATCGTTACTAGCATTCTGTTCAGTTTAGCTGCAAATGGTATTCCTCCATCTTCTCTGAAGTACTGTTTTTTAAGAAATTATGTTCTATAGAGAAGCAAGAATTCAGGTATTCTTACCCAAGCCAACTTTTAAGATTGATGCTCTGCTCCTGTTAGGAAAATACAGTGGATTTTTCTTCAAAATGAAACATTTTTGGAAAAGTCCTTCACTTCACGCTGTTGCTACAACAGAAGAAGGGACCTCCTTCACACAAGGCCTTTTAGAGAAAATTGTTGGTGCACTGTACAAGCACAGGGAAATAGGCCATGCAGCTGAGAACAGATTTTGAATTGAGCCATGTAAGCTGTTTCTCAGCTGCAGGATTTGGGATTGTTCCTGACTCCAGGGAGCTACTAGGCTAGGCTTTTACACCACCCAGAATCAGGTGAGAACAAGGGATACATCAGCCTGCCCCACACCCCACTTCTAGGAGGGGAAGATCTGTCTATGTAAGCCAAAGGAGAGCCATGGTGCAGAGCAGCCAGGCCACTGGATTAAGTAAGGTACCAGGCACTTCACAATGGCGGCACACAGTCTAAACACAACGAAAAAAACATTTTAGGAGTTGTACCTAACAGGAATGTGAAAACTGGGTGGGGAGACATCTGTGTAAAGCTCTAACCTTTCCTAAAGGAAAAGGAAGCTATGGAGAACAAGAGCAGGAAGGTAAAACCAGAAGAAATATCAAACGATATTTACCTCGAGAGCAGTAAATGCCTGACACGTAGAAGACTGGGCACAAGGGCCCACTCTGGGCAAATGTGGTCAGTGAGATGCTCCGTGCCAGTAGTCTTCTGAATGAAAACCATCTCCTTGTGCCGCTCTCCTAGTTTCTGATCATCCCTCTAACAACTGCATGCTCTTCCAGCTGCAGTGCAGCTCCTGTCCGTGTTCCCCAGCAGCTGCCTCACAGGAGCCTCTGCAGGACTGAGTGCTACTGAAGCCCAGCAGCTGCCTTGGCCCTCTCCCTTCTGATGCTATTTCCAGCCCCCAAACCACAAGAAACCACTTTACACAAACCACAAGCAAGAAGACTATACTGCAAAGACAGCGCTCCTTATGCTGCAAGGGTAAGGGGCAGAAGAAGAGAGAATCAGAGCAACTTTGGCACTTTGCAGGTGGAAAAGGACCTCTACCACTCATTCCCTTTGTGAAAATGCTAATTGAAGAATTTTGCTTTCACGGGATTCGGTGTTCTCCCTCTCCATCTCTCTCACTAATAAATAAATGTCATGGGGAAACATAGGCAAGGTTTTCTTCTTCTGACTTTGAAACACAGAAGAGCCCAACCTTTTTAATTTTAACAGTTTATTCAGAGCATCTGACCAGGTCCACTACTTGACTGCACGACTGTGACAATGCAGCATGGCCAAGGACAGCTGTGGTCTCAGAGCACTAATGGCATGTTATGAAAAGCCATTTTTTGCAACAAAATATATCTGGTAACAAAATGTTCAGAGCTTATTACATCTAGGTGGAATACAAAGGCTTAACCAATGCACCAAAGAGTTCTATGAAAAATTAAGCACTGTTTGGTGGGGAAGATGAGCAAGTCTGCAACAAACCAGGGATGTGAAAGGACATGCAAAGATCACACATTGGCTAGCAGAATGACATTTTTTCCTTTTGTTTACCCTGTCACAAGACCCTTTTCTTTTATCTGACTAAAAGTAGCTGTATATTAATAACTTGATCAAATGCAGGCCAGAGGTGACATTAAAAACATATTTGCAAGTAATGCATGGAGCTAGTAGAAAAACCAAAAGGATTTGGAAGGAGTCAATCAACAGACATCCGTGAAGATTATTTGTCTGTTTTAAAGCAAGAGAGATGTCTCAGGGTGAATGCAGCTGTTTCCATTTCTCAATGACTGAAGATTCAAATGTATGTGCTACAAACTTCACTGAGCTTGCCTGTTTTAAAACTGGATACAGTATTAAAAAGACCCCCAAAAAATACACCACCACTCCCGTTTTTATGTACACATGTGTGAGAGATCAGGGTTCTTCACCTGATTTTTCAAATCTTCTTGAACTAACTGAAACGGTGGTTGACAAAAGCAGATTTAAACAGGGTGTTGCACAAGGCTTGTCAAAGGTGTCCTTTCTAAGATAATGCAACATGGCAGTTCCAAGGAGCATTCCAGGGAGAGCGTAAGGGGACGTTAGCCATGATGCACCAGCTGTCCATTTTAAAGTTACTCCATTTAACATGACTCCAAATTAGAGGGTGGAAAAGCCTAGGGGAAATAAAAACCTCTTAGCTCCTTACAGAGAGTTAGATCCTGGGTGGACATCTGAAAACATGAGCAGAGAGCTTGTGGGTAAGATCTGCTCCATTTTTCACTTCTACCCTACTGATGGCTTTCAACATGTTGTATGTCTCTCCCACAAACATTTACTTCTGAGATTTTTAAGAGCAGCTGTTTCCATGTGCATGTGTCTTCTCCCTTTACAAATTCCACAGGGCAGACGGCACAGTGGCACAGACAGCACTCAACTGGAGCTCCTTGGCTAAGGTACAAGCCTACCAAGTGAGGAGGAATAGCTCTCTCCCAGCCATTGTCCTCAGGCAACATATCCCACTGCAAACCACCTTGTTTCAGCTGATTTCCACTTTCCTGGGCTATCATTAAGATTCATAACAAATAAACTGAATGTACAATAGGAGAGTACTGCTCTCATGTGATGTCTAAGTTCCTCCAGGAGAGCACTTCCTCTAGCAAGTCAAAGATGCAGGCCAAAGAGTTTCAAATCAAATTTCTTCAAAGCCCAAATCCACATATTTGAGCTTCAGCCATTAGAAGAGCCTCTGTCCTCCAGTAGCTTTCCTGAGCAGCCCCATCACTGGCTGACTTGGCACTCCACAGGGCTGTTAAATTCCTACATTCTCCATTTTAACCTCCATTCTTGGCAATAGCTGGAATTGATTTTCAGAAGCAGAAAATTTCATTTTGTCAGCAACCCAGGGGCAATTCATGAGAAGTCAGATGAACTTAGGTCTCAATGCTATCACCACTACCAGAGTTGAGTCCAAGTAGACAATTTGCCTTGGGTCACAAAAGCATTAGTCCTTTCACACAGTGAAAATTACTGCTATGCTTTCTCCTGCTTGTCTTTGTCCATTATTGACCTTACTAACTATTATGATTTATTGTTATAATTATTCATAACTATTCCAGTATCTGCTGTTTCACAGACATGGTAAGTCAACATCTGTAGCCTACATAGTTCATAGGATTCCCCCACATGAAAATATCCTCAAAGGAAAATCATGTCACAGCAACACTAGGAGCAAGAAATATTATTGTATTGTATTAATTGTACAGTAATATGACTGGGCATTGCTGTGGCCAGTAAAACACATGTTCAAAGGGTTTCAGAGTTAAAAAAAATAGCATACCAGTTGTATGATGGGCAGAAGAAGGTTTCTATGCCTCATGGAAGGAACAAGTTTTAATGAGCTATGTTATGGAATGATTCTTTCCTAACGTCCTATGTATTTCAGAGTACAGTAAATTGTATGTTTCTAGAAATAGTTGGTCATATACCTCTGCTGTTCGCTGAAACAGAAACCTTTTCAATCCAAATCTAGAGACATTAAAAAAAAAAAAAAGACTATGAGATCATCTGGTCCATCCCCTGTCAACCACAGAACTGTTCCCCAAGTTTGCTAGTGGTTTGTCCGCTGTATTACTCAGCGAGTCAGGCAGTGGGACCTTGGGGAGACTCTTCAGTAAGAGTTCAGTAAGACTAGTCAGCTAAGAATTTTTTCCTAATATTGTTTTATGTGATGATGAGATCAATAGGGTGGATACCTGGCTTACCCTAGTAAGAGCTGTTGCTGGGTTCCCTGCTGCATTTCAGTTTTTATTTACAGCCTCTAATCCACTTTACACTGAACCGCACTGTGCTTCCCTTAAAAAAAATCTCATGCTAGCCCTTGACATCCATCACAGAATAAATAAAATAGATAAATGCTCAAATACCTGACCTACTTGTTCGGGCTTTGTGAAGGCTCTGCCAAACTTACAGTTCAGATGTACATCAAACATCTGAAGGAGGCATTCTCCCTTGCCTCATCACCTGTAATGGCTTGTTCCAGATTTTTTTGTTAAATGCTAAACCTCAGGAATATTAATATTCTTTGCAAGAGACTGTCCCTTGAAACAGTATAACAAATAGATTTTCATAGATTTGCCAAGACTTGATGATATAGTGGTAGTGGGATTTTTTTTATTTTTTAAAAATAAATCAAGAGTGAAATGTCTGTGATTAAGACAGGCCCAAAACATGGGATCAGGAAAGCTCCAACAGCTGTGAGCACGGATGGAGAGGCTGGGGGACTCTGAAGCCACATCTGGATTCAATGTTGGGCCGGTTCCTCTGTTTGGAACGATTTGCATCAAATCCACCAAGCTGAAACATCCATGACCCTTCTGGGGAGGCAAAGATAGGGAGCTTAATGGCTAATGCAAAGATCTGCCTTTTGCAGACTTGGCACTTCCTAAAGGATCTTTACCGGTGACAGCATTCACAAAACAGAGTGAAAATTTATAGCCTTGTATTCAAGACAAATACTGGATACGTCATTTAATAGATGCTTCATGATGATGAGGCCTGGAGGTAAACAAGTTTCCAATTCAGATACTGATGTCTGCAACATCCTCAAGGCAATTTAACGTTTCAACACCATTTTTCTTCAGAAGGGGTGTGCATCTACGACACACAACCAACCAAAGGCATCACCAAATCCTAACACATCCATCTGGCATCCTCCACTGCTGATTCCCGAAGGTGTGCATACAACGACCACCCAAATTTCTTTCCTTGAGAACCGGAGGAGCTTCGCGGTAGAAGAGAGCTCAGCCCTGGGGCATCGCCCGCCTTTCTCGGAGGGCTGCGCCCCGCAGCCCAGCCCCGGCCCCGGGGAGCGGC